>NC_090378.1:112658229-112961347 GCF_036365525.1 Heterodontus francisci
TGGGGTGGGAAGCCCGGCTTTTCCGCCCCAGACTTAATTTGGGTGCAGGTGGGATGATGGTGGGGTCCCCCCCGCGCCACCATCCTGCCTGAATATATGTTCTCCCCGCCTCTAAACCCGATGCGGGGGACAGCATAAAATTCTCCCCATTAACTCTGCTTCTCTCTGCACTGATGCTGCCAGACCTGCCGAGTATTCCCAGCATTTTCTGTTTATATTGCTGATTTCCAGTATAGGCTCATAGAGTCATTGCAGCCCAAAAGGGAGGCCATTCGGGCCATCTAGTCCATGCCTGCTCTCTGTCCCCCTGCTCTATCCCTGTTGCCCTGCAAGTTTATATTCCTCAAGTGGCCACCCAATTTCCTTTTGAAGTTATTCATCATCTCTACTTCCACCGCCCTTCGAGGCAACAAATTCCAGGTCATTATCACTCGCTGTGTAAAAAAGTTCTTCCTCACATATTCCCCTGTATCTTTTGCCCAAAACCTTTTCTCTGTGTCCCCTAGTCCTTGTACCACCAACTAATGGGAACAGCTTTTCTTTGCCTTATCCAAACCTGTCATAATCTTGTACACCTCAATCAAATCTCCCCTCAAACTCAGCAGGTCTGGCAGCATCTGTGGAGAGAGAAACAGAGTTAACGTTTCGGGTCAGTGACCCTTCTTCGAAACTAGCAAATATTAGAAATGTTAGAGGTTATAAGCAAGTAAAGGGAGGGTGGGGCAAGAGATAACAAAGGAGAAGGTGCAGATTGGACCAGGCCACATAGCTGACCAAAAGGTCACGGAGCAAAGGCAAACAATACGTTAATGGTGTGTTGAAAGACAAAGCATTAGTACAGATAGGGTGTTAACGAACTGTAGATTGAACAGCAGCAAGTACAAACATGAAAAAAAACAGTGGGTAAGCAAACTGAACAAACTAAGATGAAATGAAATAAACAAAAGAAAAAAAAGTTGTAAAAGATGTAAAAAAGAAAAAAGAAAAAATAACTAAAAATAAAAGTAAAATGGGGGGCTGTCATGCTCTGAAATTATTGAACTCAGTGTTCAGTCCGGCAGGCTGTAGTGTGCCTAATCGGAAAATGACATGCTGTTCCTCGTGCTTGCGTTGATGTTCACTGGAACACTGCAGCAATCCCAGGACAGAGATGTGAGTATGAGAGCAGGGGGGAGTGTTAAAATGGCAAGCAACCGGAAGCTCAGGGTCCTGCTTGCGGATTGAGCGGAGGTGTTCCGCAAAGCGGTCACCCAGTCTGCGTTTGGTCTCCCCAGTGTAGAGGAGACCACATTGTGAACAGCGAATACAGTATACTACATTGAAAGAAGTACAAGTAAATCGCTGCTTCACCTGAAAGGAGTGTTTGGGGCCTGGGATAGTGACGAGAGAGGAGGTAAATGGGCAGGTATTACACCTCCTGCGATTGCAGGGGAAGGTGCCATGGGATGGGGACGAGGTGGTGGGGGTAATGGAGGAGCGGACCAGGGTGTCGCGGAGGGAACGATCCCTTCGGAATGCTGAATGGGGAAGGGAGGGGAAGATGCGTTTCGTCGTGGCATCACGCTGGAGGTGGCAGAAATGGCGGAGGATGATCCTTTGGATATGGATGCTGATGGGGTGGAAAGTGAGGACAAGGGGAACCCTGTCACGGTTCTGGGAGGGAGGGGAAGGCGTGAGGGTAGAGGATCGGGAAATCGGACACGGTTGAGGGCCCTGTCAACAACAGTGGGTGGGAATCCTCGGTTGAGGAAAAAGGAGGTCATATCAGAAGCACCGTCATGGAAGGTAGCATCATCAGAGCAGATGCGTCGGAGACGGAGAAACTGGGAGAATGGAATAGAGTGCTTACGGGAGGTAGGGTGTGAAGAAGTGTAGTCCAGGTAGCTGTGGGAGTCGGTGGGCTTATAATGGATATTAGTAGACAACCTTGGTCAGCTATGTGGCCTTGTCCAATCTACACCTTCTCCTTTGTTATCTCTTGCCCCACCCCCGGCTCACTTGCTTATAACCTTTGACATTTCTAATATTTGATTTCTAATATTTGCTAGTTCCGAAGAAGGGTCACTGACCCGAAACGTTAACTCTGCTTCTCTTTCCACAGATGCTGCCAGACCTGCTGAGTGGTTCCAGCATTTCTTGTTTTTATTTCAGATTTCCAGCATCCGCAGTATTTTGCTTTTACTCCCCTCAAACTCCTTTGCTCCAAGGAGAACAAACCCCAGCTTCTCCAACCTAACCTTGTAACTAAAATCCCCCCATCCCTGGAATCATTCTGGTAAATCTCCTCTGCACACTCTCATGGACCCTCACATCCTTCCTAAAGTGTGGTGACCAGAACTGGATGCAATATTCCAGTTGGGGCCTAAGCAGAGCTTTATAAATATTCAGCATAACTTCCCTGCTTTTGTACTCAATACCTCTATTTATGAAGCCCAAGATCCCATCTGCTTTACTAACCACTCTCTCAATAATGTCCTCCCACCTTCAATGATTGATGCACATGCACCTCCAGGTCCCTCTGTTCCTGCACACACTTTAGAACTGAGCCATTAAGTATATATTGCCTCTCCCTGTTCCTTCTGCCAAAATGCATCACCTCACACTTGTTCATATTAAATTCCATCTGCAACTTGCCTGTCCATTCTCCTAGCCTATCTATGTTGCAGTCGATTGGTATCATCCCACATTATCTACTGCACCTCCAAGTTTGGTATCATTGGCAAATTTTGAAATTTTACTCTGTATTCCAATATCCAAGTCATTTCTATATAGCAAAAAAAGCAGTGGTCCCAGCACTGACCCTTGGGGAACACCCGGTGTACCACCCTCCAATCAGATCACCTCATTACAGAAAGGATGTAATTGCATTGGAGAGGGTACAAAGGAGATTTATGAGGATGTTGCCAGGACTGGAAAAATACAGCTATGAGGAAAGATTGGATGGGCTGGGGTTGTTCTCCTTGGAACAGAGAAGGCTGAGGGGAGATCTGACTGAATTGTACAAAATTTTGAGGGGCCTGGATAGAGTGGAGGTGAAGGGCCTATTTACCTTAGCAGAGAGGTCAGTGACGAGGGGGCGTAGATTTAAAGTGATTGGTAGAAAGATCAGAGGGGAGATGAGGAAAGATTTTTTCACCCAGAGGGTGGTGGAGGTCTGGAACTCACTGCCTGAAAGGATAGTAGAGGCAGAAATGCTCAACTCATTTAAAAGGAATCTGGATGTGCACCTCAAGTGCCGTAAGCTGCAGGGCTAGGGACCAAATGCTGGAAGGTGGGATTAGACTGGGTGGATCGTTTTGTGGTTGGCACAGACACGATGGGCCAAGTGGCCTCTTTCTGTGCTGTAAACTTGCTATGCCTCTATGATTCGACGAAAAACAACCATTTAACACAACTCGTCCTTCAGCCAAAATTTATCCAAGCTGATACTGACCTTCCACAAGCCTCAATGTTGTTAACCAGCTTTGGTACTTTGTCAGATGCTTTGTTAAAATCCATATAGACAACATCCATTGCTTTCCTTTCATCAACCTTCTCTGTTACTTCATCAAAAATTCAATTAGATTAGTTAAACACCATCTGTTGTTACAAATCCGTGTTGACTATCCTTAATTAACTGAAACCTCTCCGAGTGTCGGTTAATTTTTTTTCCCTGATTATTGTTTCTGATGTTAAGCTAATGGGCCTGCAGTTGTTAGGAATGTCTTTACATCCTTTCATGAATAATGGTGTCACATTTGCCACCCTCAATCCTCTGGCACCTCACCTGTATCCAGGGAACTTTGGAAGATTATGTCAAGTCGTAAACTTCAGAATTTTGCTTTTGTATCAGTGTAAAGCCCACTATTTACCCTACTGAACCATCATAGACTCAAATAATTCACTTTTAATTTTAAATTATGTATTAATTTGTTTGGAGCAGACTGGATGGGAACTGACTGCCAATTAGTTATAATTTCTTGGCTTTGTGACAAAGATCTCTGACTCTGTGGAATTCAGGGTGGTCAGAACAAGTTCAAAGAGATTTATTTTCAGCGGAAATGCTGAAGAAGTTTCCAATCTTAAACTTCAGTTAAATTGGAAGAAAGTAACATGCAAACGTTCCTCATAGTCTATCACTGACCCTAGTTAAAGGGTTACAAGTCTTCCTAATAGTTAACCACCACAACCTGCACTCTTGTGGCTTAATCACTTCCAGTAACCTCAATTAACTCATCCAAGAACATGGAAAATTCATTTATTTGAACCATCATACCAGGCACGTCATGTCTCACGTATCGAGGGTAACATCCCTTCCATTCAGTTTAAAATGGCTAAAAGTTTGGACATATCCTACTTTGAAAAATAAGCCTGACTCCATAGGCTGGATTTTATCTCGCCAGTGGGAGCGAAACTGGAGGCGTGGGGGGCGGGAAAATCCAGGCGGTCGCGCTTGCTTGGAAAGATGACATCCTGACATTGTTTCTGGACTTTGTCAGTGGCGGGAAAGCTCCAAGGCGACATTGCATTCCTGACATGTCAAGACTGCAATTTAAATTGAACAGGTAGATAGAATGCATTTGCATTGAAGTGAACACAATCTTATGGGGGCGCGGGGGGCGGATAAATTTAGTCATTGGCGTGTGGGGATTATGTTCCTTCAAATCCCCGGCCGTTTAAAGTTGGCGGCTCGGAGGCAATACTTCACTGATGTGCCGGGAAGACAATCATGGGGAGCATTGAATGAGGGAAGAAGGTGAAGCAGAGACCATTGTTGGCCTGTGCTGCCGGGCTCACTGCATCAATGGGCATGCTCTCAAGTTCAAGGATTGGGTAGGCTCACTCTCCAGTTCCAAAGTTGAGTGGATGCACTCTCGGGTGTTAGGGTCTGGTGGGCTCATTCTCAGGTGCAAGGGTCAGGTAGGCGCACTCTCGGGTTCAAGGCTCAGGTGGGCACACTCTCTGGTGCTGCGCTGTCTGCATGGATGGGCAATGAGTGGCATTAGTGCGTGTTCTGAGGGGAGTACCAACAGGAAGGTCCCAAGGCAAGTTTGTCTCTGCAAGGACAGGGCTCGGGAGGGCTAAAAATCAGCTGGCATGGGTCTCATACATCCAATATTTGTGGATTCCCATATCACACAGCAGTGACCCATGGGCTTCAGTGGACACCCGATGCCTGTGGCCCTGAAGATCACTGTTGGTCTCAACTTTTACACCTCCAGGGACTTTCCAGGGATGCACTGGGGACATTTGTGGGGTCACCCAGGCAGCAGCCCACCGCTGCATCAAGGAGGTGACCAATACCTTGCTCAAGAGGGCCGGCAACTATGTGCATTACTGGACAGACCCTGACAGTCAGACCAAGAGGGCCATTGGCTTCGGAGCCATTGCTGGATTCCCCCAGGTGCAAGGTGTGATAGACTGCACACATGTGGCCGTCAAGGCTCCTACGGACCAGCCAGTCACCTTCATTAACAGGAAGGGCTTCCATTCAATCAATGTTCAACTGGTCTGCAACCAGCAAAAGTGTTTCTTACAGGTGTGTGCCCACTTCCCAGGAAGCAGCCACGACACCGACATACTTCGACAGTCCCAGATGCCACAGCTTTTCCGGTCCCCTGCTCACCTTCAGGGATGGATCCTCAGGGACAAAGGCCACCCATTGAAGACATGGCTACTGACGCTTGTGAGGAACCCTCGCACTGTAGCAGAGGCGAGGTACAACACTTGCCACGGCTCCACCCGAGCGACTATCAAGCAGGTCAATGGGCTGCTGCTGATGAGATTCTGGTGCCTGGATCTCATACATCACAGCACAATCTCATACATGCCCACTTCCTGCCACCATGATGGCTTCTCAATGTGAACTCATTAAAGACTCACCTCACCGTATTCAGTATGTTGCTTCCTTTCTATCTCGAATCTGTGCCTAGTACCCAGCTGCACCTTTACTCTGGCATATCTGAGACACCAAATGCAGCCTGTGCCTACTATGGCAGCCCATTGAGACACCCAAGGGTAAAGGTTGAATCTCTCAATTCAGCTATGAAAACATGAGCCATTTGCGACAATGAATCTGAAATCTATTTATTACAGCAATTGCAGAAACCAATGCAAAGGCTACAATTAATACACCTGTGAAGTTCCAAGTGTGTCTAGGTGCTCTTCCTTTTACGTTTGTGTGTGTTTTTACACAGTGCAACCCCTGCACTAGCAGTTGAGGTGGAGGCTGGCTATTGATCAGGCTGTCCCTTAGCCTGAGAGGACTTTGGTGGGCGTCATCTGGCTGTCTGCGGCTGGAGGGCCCCGGATGGCAGAGGGGTTTCTGCGCATGAGTAGGAGCCTCCTCAGTCGTTGCGGCTACTGGAGATGGGCTTGCTGGCGGAGGGGTTGAGGAGCCGCGGACCACACTCAGAGCATCATGAGAGGACACCCCCAGCTATGGAGGTTGTTATGTTTACGAGGGGTTGTTGGGTATATTATGTACATAACTAATTTATCTCTGAGCAATGCAGATATCACACTTCCATTAAATTACCAACTGGTTTATTTACAACACTTTAAAATATCTCAGCTCTTACAAGATCTCAGTACAATGTCTTCTTCAGAACAGTCTCTGTCTCTTTTTAGTTTCAGTTTCAACTGGGCTTAAACAATCGAACACAGTGAACATAGATAAGTGTAATACAATCAAACTCAGATCAATCAAACACTACATTTTTCCCCCTTTTAACTAAAGACATTATTTTTGAATTAAAGTATCTAAGCAACAAACATATATACATCAAGTTATTTCTTAGTGTTAAACTTGTCTGTTTTCTCTAAGTACAGAAATGATCTTTAGGATAGGAAGGTCTCTTAGGTCTGTGATTGGATTTACGAATTTGAGGTTGTGGATCTGTTTGATCAGCTTGATGAGGCAGATTATCAATATCATTCATAGGAAAAGGAAATGTATCCTCATAACCACTATCCTCAAAATATCCTGGTCTGCTCTCTATTAAACGTCTCCCATTCCACTTGGTGTTGTCATCCAACAGATAAGCATTAGTACTGAGCAAACGTTTAATCTGCTTTGGACCTGACAGTGAAGAAGCAACTTTGTGGTCGCGATTTGGCCGTTTGATTCAAACTCAATCTCCAACTTTAAATTGTGGTTCCCTTGCTCCTGTACATTTGTCAAAGTATGCTTTTTGTTTTACCTTGTCGCTCTGCGACTTCATCTGATTTCGCACTGACATTCTCATTAACTGGTAGTGGTGGCTTAAGAATGGTCAGTGGCATGTGAAAGTTATGACCTATCATAAGTTTGGCTGGTGTCTTTCCGGTCAGAGACTGTGTAGGTTTTACTCCAGCTGCTGTCACTCTAACCTAGAAAGTCAATCTCAGGTGCCGCAAATATGCATTTGACCTTGTTGAGCATCAAATTGTGTTTTGCGAGTCGAGTGAGCACTGCTGATAATCGTTGATCATGTTCAGCTTTGTCCCGTCTTTGGACAACAACGTCATCAAGAAGGTTAACCGTTCCCTCAACATACGACAAGACTGAAGAAACAATCTTCTGGAATGCACTAAGTGCTGAATTTGGTCCATAGCACATTCTGTGGTACTGAAACACACCTTCATGAGTAACAAGAGCTGTAAGATACCAGCTTTGTTCTGCTAGAGTATCTAAAGATAACTCTGTCACATATCAAGCTTTGTGAAGAGTGTGGAGTCATGAAATGATGTTGACAATTCTTGAATTGTAGGAAGTGGATACTTGTCTGGTTTGATAGCTTTGTTGACTGCCATTAGGTCAATGCATAGTCTAAGTTCGCCATTTTTCCATCGTGCAATGACGAGATTTGATATCCATGGCGATGAGTCAATTCGTTCAGTGATACCAGCTGCTTCTAGTCATTTCAGCTCCTGTGACACTTCAGCACAGATTGCAAATGGCAAACTCTGCGAAACTGGTCAAATTAATGAGTCAATGTGAGGAGCATGACAGTATCCTTTGATCTCCGCAAATCCAGTAAATAAGGAAGGATACTGGCGGACAAGATAAAGGAAAATCCTAAAACCTTTTATAAGTATATTAAGGGCAAGATGATAACCAGGGAAAGAGTAGGGTCCATTAAGGACCAAAGTGGCAATCTGTGTGCGAAGCCGGAGGATGTAGGTGAGGTTTTAAATGATTACTTTTCATCTGTGTTCACCTGTATGGAGAAGGACGATGTAGGTGTAGAGATCAGGGAGGGGGATTGTGATATACTTGAACAAACTAGCATTGAAAGGGAGGAAGTATTAGTGACTTTAGCAGGCTTAAAAGTGGATAAATCCCCAGCCCCAGATGAGATATATCCCAGGCTGTTATGTGAGGCAAGGGTGGCACAGTGATGCAGTGGTTAGCACCGCAGCCTCATAGCTCCAGCGACCCGGGTTCAATTCTGGGTACTGCCTGTGTGGAGTTTGCAAGTTCTCCCTGTGTCTGCGTGGGTTTTCGCCGGGTACTCTGGTTTCCTCCCACCACCAAAAGACTTGCAGGTTGATAGGTAAATTGGCCATTATAAATTGCCCCTAGTATAGGTAGGTGGTAGAGGAAAATAGGGACAGGTGGGATTAGTGTAGATGGTTGGCACAGACTCGGTGGGCCGAAGGGCCTGTTTCAGTGCTGTATCTCTAAATAAAATAAAAATAAAATTGCAGAGGTTCTGACACAAATTTTCAAATCCTCTCTGGCCACAGGAGAGGTACCAGAGGACTGGAGGACAGCAAATGTGGTACCATTATTCAAGAAGGGTAGTAGGGATAAATCAGGTAATTACAGGCCAGTGAGTCTAACATCAGTGGTAGCAAAACTATTGGAAAAGATTCTGAGGGACAGGATTAATCTCCACTTGGAGAGGCAAGGCTAGTCAGCAGGGCTTTGTCAGGGGGAGATCATGCCTAACAAATTTGATTGAATTTTTCGAGGAGGTGACTAGGTGTGTAGAAGAGGGTAAAGCATTTGATGTAGTCTACATGGACTTCAGTAAGGCTTTTGATAAGGTCCCACATGGGAGATTGGTCAAGAAGGTAAGAGCCCATGGGATCCAGGGCAATTTGGCAAACTGGATCCAAAATTGGTTTAGTGGCAGGAGGCAAAGGGTGATGGTCGAGGGTTGTTTTTGTGATTGGAAACCTGTGACCAGTGGTGTACTGCAGGGATCAGTGCTGGGACCCTTGCTGTTTGTAGTGTACATTAATGATTTAGACGTGAATATAGGAGGTATGATCAGTAAGTTCGCAAATGACATGAAAATTGGTGGTGTCATAAATAGTGAGGAGGAAAGCCTTAGATTACAGGACGATATGGATGGGCTGGTAAGGTGGGCAGAACAGTGGCAAATGGAATTTAATCCTGAGAAGTGTGAGGTGATGCATTTTGGGAGAACTAACAAGGCAAGGGAATATACAATGGATGATAGGACCATAGGAAGTGCAGAGGGTCAGAGGGACCTTGGTGTACTTATCCATAGATCACTGAAGGCAGCAGTACAAGTAGATAAGGTGGTTAGGCATATGGGATACTTGCCTTTATTAGCCGATGCATAGAATATAAGAGCAGGGAGGTTATGATGCAACTGTATAAAACGCTAGTTAGGCCACAGCTGGAGTACTGTGTACAGTTCTGGGCACCACACTATAGGAAGGATGTGATTGCACTGGAGAGGGTGCAGAGGAGATTCACCAGGATGTTGCCTGGGCTGGAGCATTTCAGCTATGAAGAGAAACTGGATAGGCTAGGGTTGTTTTCCTTGGAGCAGAGAAAGCTGAGGGGGGACCTGATTGAGATATACAAAATTCTGAGGGCATAAATAGGGTGGACAGGAAGAAACTTTTTCCCTTAGCGGAGGGGTCAATAACCAGGGGCATAGATTTAAGGTAAGGGGCAGGAGGTTTAGAGGGGATTTGAGGAAAAATGTTTTCACCCAAAGGGTGGTTGGAATCTGGAACACACTGCCTGAAGAGGTGGTAGAGGCAGGAACCCTCACAACAATTAGGAAGTATTCACATGAGCACTTGAAACACCATAGCATACAAGGCTACGGGCCAAGTGCTAAAAAATGGGATTAGAATAGATTTGCTTGATGGGAGGCACAGACACGGTGGGCCAAAGGACCTGTTTCTGTGCTATAAAGCTCTATGACTCTATACTGGCGTGTATAATCTGCATTATCAATCCCATTAATGTGTGCTGCAGTGGGATCAGCAAGTTTGAATTAAAGCCTATCGAAAAGCTTTACCACCGTAAGGCTTCAGCCTTTAGCTACATAAAAAGTGAACCTGTCTAGGGTGAGGTTTTTGTCGCGTACTGGAACTGTGTTCATCCCCGAAACTGGAATGATAGTGTCATCATAAACTTGAAGAGTGTCTGTTGCAGGAGTGAGAGAGAATTGTGCAAAATACTGATTCATGGTAGAGTTTGTCACTCATGATAGATACTTTTGCACCAACATCAATAAGAAGTGACACTGAGATGCCTGCGATCTCGGCTGAGCACTCCTTAACGTGACCTGGTGCTTTACTTTTTGTGATGGTATATACATGTTGTACCTCACTCTCGGGAAGACACTGCCCCCATGTGTCGACCTGATAAAGTCATTTTCATTGACGACCTGCACATCTTTGCAAAATGGTTCCACTTTAAACATGAATTACACTTTTGCCCTCGAGCGGGACATGGTCTTGTGACTCGATGAGCATTTCCACAATATGGGCACAGTTTTGAAGGTAACTGACAATGACGGGGCACATTTTGATGACGTTGCTGAGGTCTTCTTGTCCTTAACCCTTGCACTGAAGCTGGTTGGACAAGCTGTGTCTGCAACCCTGAGTCTAAGGATGCATGTTTGTGTAACCTCTTCAAATCTAACATGGCAGATTCAATCTGGACTGCCAGGGTTAAGGCTTTTTCCAAGGTTAAATCATCATCCTCCATGAGGAGACATTCCCTAATTCATGGAATTGAAGTCTTTTCAATTAATTGGTCATGAATCAGTTCATTGGTTAGGGTGCCAAATTTACAGGGAGCTGCCAATTGCTGTAGTGTTGTCACATATTATTTAATGGGCTCACCATATCCCTGGGATCTCTGGTGGAGTGTGTATCGCTCTATCATCACAATTTTCTTCGGCCTGAAGGATCTTTTGAGAGCACTTACTACCATATCAAACATCGACGTATCTACTGTGAGCTGCTTGAATATACACTGGCCTTCTACTCTGAGATATTGTACAAGTATCGCTTTCTTATGATTTGCTGCTACATCTAGGCTGTCCATCCCTGTAGCGAGCAAGTAGGTCTTGAACCCTGAAATTCATCACTCCCAGCACAAGGGAGGATTTCCCATCATTGAAAGAAATGGTTCTAGAGCAGATACAATTAAATTTTGCTGAATCATCTTCATAGTCGCTTTTTTGTTATGTTTACTGGATATATTATGTATATATCTGATTTATCTCTGTGCAATGCAGATATCACACTTCCATTAAATCAGCAACTGGTTTATTTACAACACTTTAAAATATCCCAGCTGTTACAAGATCTCAGTACAAAGTCTTCTCAGAACAGTCTCTTTTTAGTTTCAGTTTCAACTAGGCTTAAACAATCAAACACAATGAACACAGATAAGTGGACAGACTGATACAATCAAACCTAGATCAATCAAACATGACAGAGGTCAGACTCTCCTCATCCCTTTCAAGGCTCACTTGAACCTGACTGCTCACCAGAGAAGTACGAGGTCTTAAGCCTCCAGGTGCCTCATCCTACTCACAGCTTGCTCTGCTGCATTGAGCTCTTGGCCAAGGCGATGGTGTGTAAGTCTGTGCACATCTGCGGGATCTGGCTCTCCATGAGGATCGCCAACCTCTCAATGGAGGAAGCCATGCCCTTGCACGCCTGAGACATGGCAGCACTCATGGCATGGATCGACTCCTCCCTCATCAACTCATGGCTGCGTATCGCCCCTAGCAGCTCCGCCAGATATTCCCATACCTCTCTCTGCGACTCCAGCATGCTCTGTGCTGCTGACATCACTGGGGCTCAGCATGGGCCTGGCCACCCACGTCGTCCTGCCGGTGGCCTCGGCTGTCACAGCCTTTGTCAGCTGCTTGGATAGATGTGTGGTGCTCTCACTAACATGACCCTGAATCTAAACTCGAGCACAAACCCACCAACGTGGATGTATCTGCACTGGTGGATGTGATGGTGCATCCTCTAACTACTCCTCCTACTCCTCAGAGGTCAGTGGCAGGCCCCCTGTACCCAGATGCTGTGCTTGCCTCCAACGTTCCACAACCTGTAATTGAGAACACAAACAGTTGTGGGTTAGGTTGTTCAGATCTCTTCATGCCAACCATGGGGGATGTGGATCTCCAGAAGTGTGGTGGGGGACACATGAACACAATGTCTCCTCACTCTCTTATGTGAACACTCCAGTCTCACTGTTCACAATTGCACAGCCCACTGGGGTCCAGCTAGCTCCAGAGCCACCATCTCTGCCGCCGCCAGAGGATGTACATCAGGGATCCCACCGCCAGTCCTCAATCTCTCCCTGTTGTTATGGGCCAGCTTCCTCTACATTGGGGAGACCAAACGCAGACTGGGTGACCACTTTGCGGAACACCTCCGCTCAGTCCGCAAGCAGGACCCGGAGCTTCCAGTTACTTGCCATTTCAACACTCCCCCCTGCTCTCATGCTCACATCTCTGTCCTGGGATTGCTGCAGTGTTCCGGTGAACATCAACGCAAGCTCGAGGAACAGCATCTCATTTACCGATTAGGCACACTACAGCCTGCCGGACTGAACATTGAGTTCAATAATTTCAGAGCATGATGGGCCCCCCATTTTACTTTTATATTTAGTTCTTTTTTTCTTTTTTCTTTTTTTTTGTGTTTGTTTTATTTCATCTTAGTTTGTTCAGTTTGCTTACCCGCTGTTTTTTTTTCATGTTTGTACTTGCAGCTGATCAATTTCCAGTCCGTTAACACCCTATCTGTACTAATGCTTTGTCTTTCAACAAAGGGCGGCACAGTGGCGCAGTGGTTAGCACCGCAGCCTCACAGCTCCAGCGACCCGGGTTCAATTCTGGGTACTGTCTGTGTGGAGTTTGCAAGTTCTCCCTGTGTCTGCGTGGGTTTCCTCCGGGTGCTCCGGTTTCCTCCCACATGCCAAAGACTTGCGGGTTGATAGGTAAATTGGCCATTATAAATTGCCCCTAGTATAGGTAGGTGGTAGGGAAATATATAGGGACAGGTGGGGATGTGGTAGGAATATGGGATTAGTATAAATGGGTGGTTGATGGTCGGCACAGACTCGGTGGGCCGAAGGGCCTGTTTCAGTGCTGTATCTCTAAACTAAACATACCATTAACATATTGTTTACCTTTGCTCTATGACCTTCCAGTCAGCTATTCTGTGACCTTGTCCTATCAACACCTTCTCCTTTGTTATCTCTTGCCCCACCCTCCCTTTACTTGCTTATAACCTTTCACATTTCTAATATTTGCCAGTTCTGAAGAAGGGTCACTGACCCGAAACGTTAACTCTGCTTCTCTCTCCACAGATGCTGCCAGACCTGCTGAGTATTTCCAGCATTTCTTGTTTTTATTTAAGATTCTAAAGGGGCTGGATAGGGTAGAAACTGAGAGATTATTTCCACTGATCGGGGAATGTACAACACAGGCGCACTGTCTCAGGATAAGGGGCCGATCATTTAGGACTGAGATGAGAAGAAATTACTTCACTCAAAGAGTTGTGAACCTTTGGAATTCTCTACTCCAGAGGGTTGTGGATGCCCCATCGTTGAATACATTTAAGGCTGAGATGGACAGATTTTTGGTCTCTCAGGGAATCAAGGGGTATGGCATGTGGGTGGGAAAGTGGAGATGAATCCTAAGATCAGCCATGATCATATTGAATAGTGGAGTAGACTCAATGAGCCATATGGTCTACTCACGCTCTTATTTCTTGTGTTCTTGTGACATAGTGGGGCTGAGCTGTGAAAGAAGGCGACCTATCTCTGTGAAGCAGCCATGCATCTGAAAGGATGTGATGATGCCTAACCCCCTTGCCAGTGCATTTGTGGTGATTCCCTCCCCATGTCACGCTCCCTCCCGATAGCTACATGCAAGCCCCAAAGAGGAGAAAGGTATGAAGGACTGACCTTGGTAGAGTGAAGGAGAGCATTGACCCTCTTGTGGCACTGGATCCAGTTCCTGGGGGTAATCCCACAACTGCTGACCTCCTCTGCGAATCTCCATCCAGGTTTGCTTGATCGGGCAGGAGGATCTTTTCTTGCCATCCCTTGGAAAGAGGACCTCCTGCCTTTCTCTTGCAGCCATGAGGAGAATTTCCAGGGAGGAATCACTAAACCGTGGGCCACCCAGAATCTTGACTCTGACATGGTCCCAGCTTGCTTCCCCCTCCGTCTGGATGGTCTGCAGTCCTGGTGCAAGGGTGCAGGGAGATGCAACAGTAGCAGTAGTGGTGGAGGGGTGGGGGGGGGACGGTCCAGGAGTTAGAGACAAGAGCAGAGGGAGTCCAGCATCACTGCATCAGTGAAAGGCAGCAGTACAAGCAAGGCTGGCAGTGCTTTCAAGATTGCGGCAGCACGTGCCTTCTGGTCATCTGACATGGCCATCAGCGCCTCAGAGCCCGCCCCCATCCTGCAAAAGGATGAACCCCACACCTCGAATATGTTAATTGGCCAGCACATGTGACATGCAGCTTCTGGTTATGCCTCCAGGACCCGTGACAGGCTGACAAAATTCAGCCTCATGTATTTAACCGGGTTCGAATCCACTTCAGTCTTCTTCATGAGTCTGATTCCTAACTGAGCCATGTTGCCCTCTAGTCTGTTTCCAATTCAATTTATTTTCCTGTAGCACTTCACGTTCTTCCCTTCCTTCACGTGCATGTGAAAGTGAGTACGTGTTTGGGGAGGGTGGAAGTGAGCAGCACATTTTGCGGGAGCATCGGAATCACCTCACCACTGCACTCCTAAGATATAGAATTGTGTAACGAGTTACCCTTTCAGATGGTCATTGTTGCGTTAATGCTGCAGAAAAGTAATTCGCTACCAAATAATCTTAAGTTGATTGGTTATAAAATTGTGGGGTTTTTTATCGCAGAGTAACACATTTAGAAGAGAGCTCTATCATGTACGTCTGACTGGGTGATTTTCTCAACTCCAACCAATAGATCACAGGAAGCTGAAAATTGCACTGATGGTGTAAGCAACCGATGTGCTCAATGTGTCCCTTAATTGAGGAATGAGAAATTTAGAGTAATAATCGGTGACTAACAAGTAGTCATCACCTTTGATTGTGAAGAGATTGGTGGCTATCCTCGACAAAGGATATGATGGGATGTTGTGAGGAATGAGTGGCTCTTTATGCTGACATGGTTGATGCTGCTGGCAAGTATCACATGACCTTACCACTTACTCAATGTCACTGTTTATACCCGGCCAGTAGATTGCCTTGCGCACAAGTCTTCTAGATTTCTCAACACCCATATGTCCTGTGAGAGGATGTCAGGGTGAAGCGCTGTGGAATTATTATCCACCTGCCTTTGAAGATAACACTGCGAGAAATGCCCAACTCATCCCAGTATGGCCAGAAAGTTCTGAGCTCCGCAGGAACTTCATGAATGCTTTAATGTTCTTCTTTTGTTTTGCCCACAACTGCAATATCATCAGCGATACGTACATCCTTTAATAATGAGTTGCCACAGCGTCTTCAAGACTGGGTCTGGAGAGGTTTCTTCCCGTAATTCTTCATGCTTTCTCTGTCCAAGACGTATCAAATCAATCAGGTATACATCCTCAATGCACAATGTCAACCTCATCAACCTGGACCTCTAGCGGAATATCTTCGCACTTTCTGCGATTCGGTAACCTGCTTAATAGGTCAGAGGTCACCATGAGATTCCATAACTTATATTTAACCTCACTGTCATATCCTTGCACTTTTATCAACAGCTGTTGTAGCTGTGGAGGTGCACTACTCAGTGACTTTTACCACATCATCACTAATGGTTCATGATTTGTGTCGACTACAAAATGTTTCCCAAAGAGTTAAGTGTGAAATCCTGTGATTCTGAACACCAGTGCTAGTGTTTCCCTTTCTATATTGGAATAGTTGGCCCTGTGTTGGGGATATGTTTGATGAACTGAAAGTGATTGGATGTCCATCCTGCAACAAGCATGCTCCGAGGCCTTGCTGCGAAGCATCTACTTTGAGAATGGTATCCTTACTTGAATATTAGTACTGCAAACATGTATCCATTGATAATGTCTGTTTCACCAAATTGAGGGCATGCTAGGGGTCCTCATACCACCAAAATGGTGTGTCCTTTCTGAGGAGTTCCTGCAGAATCGAAGACTTCTCCGAGAAATTTGAAATATAAGGAGCTAAGAAATTGAAGCGACCGAGACATCTTTGCAAATCTTCTTTGTCTTATAGGCTTGGTATGGACTGAATATCCTCTATCTTGCTGGGAGCCGATCTAATGCCTCTATCTGAATAAAAAGAGGCAAAGAAGTCAATGTGTCTCATGGTTATAGCACATTTCTTGCTGTTAAATAAGAGGCCCTCTTTCCTGGTTCTTTCCATCAGGATGTGTAAATTCCTGTCATGTTCTTCTTTTGTGGTGCCCACAACTGCAATATCGTCAGTGATACATACACACCCTGGCACATTCTCTGTAATGTGATCTATGCTTTGCTGAAATAAATCCTGGTTTAGTGATAAGCCAAATGGTCGGCACAATAGGCAATCACCCAAACGGAATCCTGAAAGTCATTAACTCTTGCAAATTTTCAGAGAGAGATAGACCGACCAGTATCAGTGCTTTGCCTCTAGTTTCGAAAAGAAATTGGCCTTTGTGAATTTTGGATTCAGCTCCTCTAATGTGGGGATTTTGTGAGGACAATGTTTCAACACCTTGTTGAGCCTCCTGGGGTCCCAACACACCCGGATGGTGCCATCCTCTTTGGCTACAGCCATTATCGAGCTGCACCAATCTGTGTGCTGTTGATCACACCCGATGATACATACGAACAAACGAATTAGGAGCAGGAGTAGGCCACTCGGCCCTTCGAGCCTGCTTCGCCATTCAATATGTTCATGGCTGAACTGATTATTCCACATTTCCACCTACCCCCGATACCTTTCACCCCTTGCTTATCAAGAATCTATTTACCTCTGCCTTAAAAATATTTAAAGACTCTGCTTCCACCAACTTTTGAGGAAAAGAGTTCCAAAGACTCACGACCCTCTGAGAGAAAAAATTTCTCCACATCTCTGTCTGAAATGGACAACCCTATATTTTGATACAGTGATCCCGAGTTCTAGATTCTGCCACACGGGAAACATCCTTTCCACATCCACACTGCCAAGACCCCTCAGGATCTTATATGTTACAATCAAGTCGCCTCTTACTCTTCTAAATTCCACCGGATACTAGCCGAGCCTGTCCAACCTTTCCTCATAAGGCAGCCTGCCCAGTCCGAGTATTAGCTTAGTAAACCTTCTCTGTACTGCCTCCAACACATCTATATCCTTCCTTAAAGAAGGAGACCAGTACTGTACACATTACCCCAGATGTGGTCTCACCAATGCCCTGTATAGCTGACGCATAACCTCCCTACTTTTGTATTCAGTTCCCCTCGTGATAAATGATAACATTCTATTAGCTTTCCTAATTACGTGCTGTACCTGCATACTAACCTTTTCCGATTCATACACTAAGACACCCAGATCCCTCTGCAGCTCAGAGCTCTACAATCTCTCACCATTTAGATAATATGCTTCTTTTTTATTCTTCCTGCCAAAGTGGATAATTTCCCACTTTCCCACATTGTATTCCATTTGCCATCTCTTTGCCCACTTGCTTAACCTATCTATATCCCTTTGTAGCCTTCTTATGTCCTCTTCACAAGTTACTTTCCTACCTATTTTTGTGCCATCAGCAAATTTAGCAACCATACCTTCAGTCCCTTCATCTAAATCATTTATATAAATTGTAAAAAGTTGAGGCCCCAGCACAGATCCCTCTTACACACCACTCATTACATCTTGACAACCAGAAAGTGACCTATTTATGCCTACTCTCTGTTTCCTGTTAGCTAGCCAATCCTCTATCCATGCCAATATGTTACCCCCTACACCATGAGCTTTTATTTTCTGCAATAACCTTTGATGTGGCACCTTATCAAATGCCTTCTGGAAATCTAAGTAAAATACATCCACCAGTTCCCCTTTATTCACAGCACATGTAACTCAAAGAACTCCAATAAATTGGTTAAACATGATTTCCCTTTCACAAATCCATGTTGACTCTGCCTGATTACCTTGAATTTTTCTAAATGCCCTGCTATAACGTCTTTAATAGCTTCTAACATTTTCCCTAAGACAGATGTTAAGCTAACCGACCTGTAGCTTCCTGCTTTCTGTCTCCCTCCCTTTTTGAATAAAGGAGTTACAGTCACTATTTTCCAATCTTCCCCGAATCTAGGGAGTTTTGGAAAACTAAAACTAACGCATCAACTATCTCACTAGCCACTTCTTTTAACACCCTAGGATGAAGTGCATCAGGACCCGGGGACTTGTCAGCCCGCAGCTCCAACAATTTGTTCAGTATCTCTTCCCTAGTGACTGTAATTTTCTTGAGTTCCTCCCTCCCTTCCATCTCCTGATTTACAGCTATTTCTGGGATGTTACTTGTATCCTCAATAGTGAAGACCGATGCAAAATACCTGTTCAATTCATCTGCCATCTCCTTATTATCCATTATTAATTCCCCAGACTCACTTTCTACAGGACCAATGCTCAATTTGTTAACTCTTTTCCTTTTTAAATATCTTTAGAAACTTTTATTATCTGTCTTTATATTTGTAGCTAGCTTTCTCTGGTACTCTAATTTTACTTTCCTTAACAATCTTTTAGTCATTCTTTGCTGTTTTTATATTCTGTCCAATATTCTGACCTGCCGCCCATCTTTGTGCAATTATATGCTTTTTCTTTAAGTTTGATACTATCTTGAACTGTTTTAGTTAACCACGGATGGTGGGTCCCACCCTTGGAATTTTTCTTTCTCGTTGGAATAGATCTATTCTGTGTATTCTGAAATATCCCTTTAAATGTCTGCCACTTCATCTCTATTGACCTATCCCTTAACCTAATTTTCCAGTTCACTTTAGCTAGATCTGCTTTCATGCTCTCATAATTACATTATTTAAGTTTAACATACTAGTCTTGGACCTACTCTTCTCTCCCTCAAACTGAATGTAAAATGCAATCATATTATGATCATTGCTACCTAGGGGCGCCTTCACTATGAGGTCATTAATTAATCCTATCTTGTTGCACAATACAAGGTCTAGTATAGCCTGCTCTCTGGTTGGCTCCAGAACGTACTGTTCCAAGAAATTATCCCGAAAACATTCTATGTACTCCTCATCTAGGCTACCTCTGCCCGTCTGATTTTTCCCGTCCATATGTAGGTTAAAATCCCCCATAATTATTGCTGTACCTTTCTGACAAGCTGCCATTATTTCTTCCTTTTTACCCTGTCCTACAGTGTAGTTAATGTTAGGTGGTCTGTACACCACTCCCACAAGTGACTCCTTGCCTTTATGATTTTTCATCTCTACCCAAACTGCTTCTGCATCTTGATTTCCTGAACTTAGGTGATCCCTCTCTATTGCGCTAATACCACCATTAATGAACAGAGCTACCTCTCCACCTTTTCCTTGCTTCCTGTCCTTCCTACATGCCATGTACCCTTCAACATTCAGGTCCCAATCTATGTCATCCTGCAGCCATTTCTCTGTAATGGCTATCAGAAGGTATTTATTTATTTCTATAAAAGCAAAATACTGCAGATGCTGGAAATCTGAAATAGAAACAAGAAATGCTGGAACCACTCAGCAGGTCTGGCAGCATCTGTGAAAAGAGCAGAGTTAACGTTTCGGGTCACTGACCTGAAACGTTAACTCTGCTTCTCTTTTCACAGATGCTGCCAGACCTGCTGAGTGGTTCCAGCATTTCTTGTTTTTATTTATTTATTTCTAGTTGCGCTCTCAGTTCATCTGTTTTGATTCGAATGCTACGTGCATTCAGATACAGAGCCTTTAGTTTTGTCCTTTTATTATTTTTGTAACCTCTAGCCTTATCTGTTGATTTGCTCTTAGATTTGTACGCTCTGCCCCTTCCTGTCACGATCTGTTTGTCATTTCCCATATTAATACCTTTCTCTCTTGCCTTGTCTCTACTCCTTGATTTACCAAATCTTCCCAAATTCCTTGCCTCTCCATAGTATCCAGCTCTGTTTTCAGTATGTCCATGACGTGGATGCTACATTTCCTTGGCGGAGCTATAGAAGGAAACACATAGTCCATCACATGTAGGACAGCATCTCCTTTGAAACTTCCCACTGTGTCAAATGATCTGGGTATATTCTTTGTAAATCTTGGATGGACGGGATAGGGTCACTCCTGTTCTGATTGTGTCTTTGGCACGCTGCTGTTCCCATGGATTATCACAATTTGAAGCTCGCTACATGCCAGCAGGCCTGCAACTGCTGGACCATCTGTGTCGGCAATGTAGAAAACCTGTTGTGACCAATCAGAAGTTTCATATCTGCACTTCAATCCTTGTGTACCCAAACAGTTTATTGGTGTACCATTATACACGGTGAGTCTTGTCTTCATTGGTTGTATCATGGCTTCCCATCTCACCAGATCCATGTTCTTCACTATTCGCAGCGCCAAAATGTTGACACTTGCGCCTGTACGGACCTTGAGCCTCAATGTATGTTGTCCACTTTTCTCTGGGCACACGATGTCAATGGTGGTGAGTGCTTCCCTCTGTGTAACCACATTCATTTAGTGTGCAAGGGTTACAGTGCAAAAGGCTTGCTCACCTTCAGTTCCCCACAAGCTGCTCACCCCACTGTCAAACTCGTGGAAATGTCCAGGTTTGATTTCACTTCTGGCAAATCTATATAATTTTTTACCACAATGTCGTGTACGCTTCACGTCAGGTTATGGTGTGCTTTGATTTATAGCTGGGTTCTATTATTAGAGCTTTTGCGCATCCTTGCCTACCCAGTGCCCTTTCTTTCCACACACCTTGCAGTTGTCCATGTAGGGCCTGTTTCTGTGCTGTATAATTCTATGACTCTATTAAGGGCCACTTAAGGGTTACCTCCTGCCTTCACTAGCATTTAGCCAGCGTCGCAGAGGCCCACCACATGGAAAAATCACCAGTTGAAACCTGATGGCCTCTATGCTCATTGGGGGGTGCTGGGGAGATGGTCCTCCACTGGGGAGAATCCATGGCCCACAGAGGACCACCCCCCCCAACCCCCAGGTAGTGATGGCTGCCCACGCGACAAGAAACCGCTGCCCTCACCAACCATCCCCCTACCCCCTCGCCAGAGCCTGTCTGACTGGCCCCAGTGACCCGCATCCCACTTACCTCGGTCCCGTGGCCTCCTCCAACTTTACTTGCTCTGGCCTCCTGCAATACCGGCAGTGGCCACCGCTCGCAGTGGCGCTGCTGGTACTGGTGAGCTGCTGGCCCTCCGATAGGCCAGCAGCTCTTGGAGGTGGGATTTTGTCCCTTAAAGGGATAGTGTCCCCAACAGCAGCCAGTTAAACGCCTGCCTGCGGTTGAAGTTGTCCAATAGAGAGTCGAGGTGGGGTCTCCGCCTGCCTTCCGGCCCGTCAACGGAACCACCGTCACCACTATAAAATCCTGCCGCATGTGTCATTCTCCTGTTTCATACTTGAATCTTTTGGAATGTGAACTGATCAATTATTTCGTGAACTGCTAAGAATCAATAACCTGCATTTATGTTATGGGAAAGTGAGTGTGCAGCAGTTGTGATCAGACTCAGTTAATTCAATCAGTGCAATATAATAATACCAAATGAAAAACATGACACATATTCCCACATCATCTTAGTTAACATAAGTAATCTTTTATCTTCTCCATTCCAATTTTATATCAATTATTACAATACATCACTCAGTAGACGAGAGTATTACAGTGACATGCACTGTATCAATGGGTGTATTACAGTGATTTCCCCTGTAAACAGTGGGTGTACTACCAGTTCCCTGGTCGTCAGTGAAGAGTCTTACAGTAGACCCAGTAGTCAATGGGTGTATTACAGTGAGTTCCCCCTGTGAACAATTTTGAGTATATTAAAGTGAGTTTCTCTGTCTCAATGGGTGTAGTACAGTCAGTTCTCCTGTAGACAGTGGATGTGTTACAATGAGTTCCCTCTGTGAACAATGAGTATATTAAAGCGAGTTTCTCTGTCTCAATGGGTGTAGTACAGTCAGTTATCCTGTGGACAGTGGATGTATTACAGTGAGTTCCCTCTGTGAACAATGAGTATATTAAAGTGAGTTTCTCTGTCCCAATGGGTGTAGTACAGTCAGTTCCCCTGTAGACAGTGGATGTATTACAGTGAGTTCCCTCTGTGAACAATGAGTATATTAAAGCGAGTTTCTCTGTCTCAATGGGTGTAGTACAGTCAGTTCTCCTGTGGACAGTGGATGTATTACAGTGAGTTTCCTCTGTGAACAATGAGTATATTAAAGCGAGTTTCTCTGTCTCAATGGGTGTAGTACAGTCAGTTCTCCTGTGGACAGTGGATGTATTACAGTGAGTTCCCTCTGTGAACAATGAGTATATTAAAGTGAGTTTCTCTGTCTCAATGGGTGTAGTACAGTCAGTTCCCCTGTAGACAGTGGATGTATTACTGTGAGTTCCCCTGTAGTCAATGCAGAGTGTTACAGTGAGTTCCCTCTGTGAACAATGAGTATATTAAAGTGAGTTTCTCTGTCTCAATGGGTGTTGTACAGTCAGTTCTCCTGTGGACAGTGGATGTATTACAGTGAGTTCCCTCTGTGAACAAGGAGTATATTAAAGTGAGTTTCTCTGTCTCAATGGGTGTAGTGCAGTCAGTTCCCCTGGAGTCAATGGATGCATTACAGTGAGTTCCCCTGTAGACAGTGTGTGTATTACAGTGAGATCCCCTTTGGTCAATTGGTGTATTACAGTGAGCCCCCTTGTAGACAATGGGTGTATTACAGTGAGTTCCCTGGTAGTCATTGCCTTTATTACAGATTTCCCCTTTAGTCAATGGGTGTATTACAGTGAATTCCCCTGTAGACAATGGTTGTATTCCAGTGGGTTCCCTTGTGTTCAATGGGTGTATAAAGTGTGTTCCCCTGTAGACAGTGGTTGTATTACAATGAGTTCGCCTGTGTTCAATGGGTGTATAAAGTGTGTTCCCCTGTAGACAGTGGTTGTATTACAATGGGTTCGCCTGTGTTCAATGGGTGTATTACAATGAGTTCCACTGTAAACAATGGGTGCAATACAATGAGTTCCCCTGTAGACAGTGCAGGGTTTTACGGTGAGTTTTCCTGTCGACAATGGGTGTTATTTTCGTCAATTAGGCCCTGGACCTTGTTCTGTTTTCTTTGTCTGCTATGAAATGGTGGTTTAGTGGTAGCATGTCAAACACTGAGGCTTGCCAAGCTATGGTGTGGACTCTGGAAAGGCACAGTTTGATGCTGCAGCTGCATCTGTGAGGGAACTGGAGCTGAGCCGCAGTTGATGGGCCAGCAATATCGTGTAACACAGGGAAGTCAAAGATAAGCAAATCATTAACAGGAGGCTGCCATTGCTGAACCGTGCACTCCCCTTGAATCTGGAAATAGAATTACAGGCAACAAAAACAGCAAGTGAGTACAACAGTCCTCAGAGACCCTGCCCAATGTACACAGGGAAAAATAGGATAATTCATCATTGTACAGGAAAATGTGTGTGTTAATGTATAGCACAGCAAGAGATGACTTCATTTGTTAGCGAGGTACAACTCATGCTATAATAAGTAGCTCAACTCACACTCCAGAGATTTGAACACAAACTCTAGGCTAACACTTCAGTGCAGTTCTAAAGGAGTGCAGCATTGTTTGAGGGGTCGTCTTTTGATTATCCACTTAAACTGAGGCCCTGTCTGCCCTCTCAGGTGGATGTAAAACATCCCATGGCACTATTTCAAAGAGTAGGGCAGTTCTCCCCAAAGTCAAGGCCAATATTTATCTTCAAACCATATCAACAAAATATATAATGAGGCTGTATATTCCAGTACTATCTGTGAGAGCTTGCTGTGCACTAATTGGCTGCTGCTTTTCCTACATTATAATAATGGCTACATTTCAAAAGTAATTAATGGGCTGAAATATATTTTGAGATATGAAAGTCACTATATAAGTGTAAGTTCTTTATTGCTATATAACCAGTGATACACAAAATGTTAGCGATAAACTGTAATTTATAACTAGTGATCTTAATCAAATAAGCAATTATTATGTAACCAGTGATATGTAGCTACTGACTTAATCCAATGTCATTTAGCCATTGTTAAATAACTGGTGATCTATAATCAGTGATACATACCCTGGTGTTATATAACCTGTGATATGCAACTAGTAATATATAATCAATGTATGTTTCAGTGATATATAACCAGTCATGTCAGAGTGATGTATAACCAGCAAACAATAACCAGTGATCTGTAACAAGTGTTAAATGAAGAGTAGTATGTTGCCAGTGATTTATAACCAGTTATATATTTCTAATGATAAATTACCAATGATATATAATGAGTGATATATAACCAGAGATGTATAACCAGTGATATATTTCCAGTGGTGTATAACCAGTGATACATAGCCAGTAATGTATTTCCAGTAGTGTATAAACTGTTATATAACCAGGGATACATTGCAAGTGATGTATAACCAGAGATATATTTCCAGTGATGTATAGCCAGTGTTGTATAGCAGTTATATAACCAGTGATATATTTCCAGTGATGTATAGCCAGTGTTGTATAGCAGTTATATAACCAGTGATATATAGCCATTGGTATATTTTCAGGGATATATAACCAGTGATATATTTCCAGTGATGTATAGCCAGTGTTGTATAGCAGTTATATAACCAGTGATATATAGCCATTGGTATATTTTCAGGGATATATAACCAGTGATATATTTCCAGTGATATATAACACGCATGATATAGCCAGTGATATATTTCCAGTGAAGTGTTTTAAAACCATTTTGTTACACGCTTGCAGGTTCTCCACTTCCTTTTTTCAAGGCACTGTCATATTGCCTGCAATTTCACATTATCTGACCAGCATCGATTACCTGCTCACAGACAGATGGGACTCATGGGTGTTCGCCTATGTAGTGAGGCCGTTGGCTATTTAACTGTGGAGTTAGTGGCAGCCGAGCTGGAAACTGCTGTCATCCACCATGCAACAGGAGTCGCCGAACAGTGACCAAGAAATGGGAGCCCTGGTTGACTTTGCACTGTCACTGGAAGGAATTGAGATTGATTGCAGTGCCCCAGTTGTGATTAGTTAATTATCTATTGATTACAAATCGAACCCAGGAGCTTCTAGCAGCTGAGCACTACCCCAGGCAGTGACTTTAGCATTAGGTTATTGAGTAGACGTGGTCGGCAAGGAGAAGCTAGTGGCCTGGCATAGCGAGGCAGTGTCGACTTTTGTTTTTGCCTAGCCTGCAGCGCAAGTGGCAATAAGAGGAATGTGACCTGACCGAGGCCCCTTTCACCAAGCAAAACGAGAGAGCAGCAGGCGGAGATTTACAGAGCTGCAAAGTAACTGTATATGCCCTCTCAATGATCATTGTTCCCCTGTGAGCTCTTGCATTGAGTAACTGGCAGAAAGAATCATTCAGAGCCAAGGGGCCTCTAATAGGCCGTAACTCACTGGAAACTTGTGACCCAGTCAATTCATAGCAAAGCCTTTCATAAATCTCTTCAGGATTTCCCTGTGCTTGATGCAATATTATTTTCCCAGTGCTTATAAAAGTGAGGGATGTTAGGGATGTAGAATTTCAGGTATACAGTATCAGCAGTAGGATTGCCAACACAACAGTAGGGTCTATCCTGGAGTCTCCAGAAATGAAGGATTAATCTCCAGGACACTACTAAAATCAAAAAACCCAGGTGAAAAATCACAACAAAAAAAATTAAAGAATAATGTTTTCTTTTTCATTTTCTTTGAACCCTTTTGTTTATCAGTTATAAAAAAAATTGGAGGCTGTTTGACTATGTGAGGCGGTTGAAAGCAGGAGGTCAAGTGATGAAATCTCCAGGAGCGCGTGCAATCAGAGTTGGCAATCCCAGTCAGCAGTAGGTACTGCCACTGATGGGTTCTTTTGGACAGAGAAATTAGTTGATTTGGGAGGCAGGCCGATTTCTCATTCCTAATGGGAATCGGGCAGTAAATGCTGTTTTTCTGGGGACGGGAGAAGGTTCGTTTTTTTGTTCTCTGTCATTGCTTGACAGCAAAGTGTTAAAAACTCGAACAGATTCAAAATATTTCAGGGGCTGTAAAACTGCCTGGGGATAAATTTCAGTGTTGCCCAGATGGAGAGGAGCCAGTCATCATGGCTGCAAAAATAGGAAAAGTGGAAACAGGATGAAGGAGATGTGCATCAGTACAACGCACTGCAACTGGGAAGCAGGAGAATCCCTCCAAATATTTAGAGGCAAAATGCAATCGGGCCAGAGATTAATACAAAACTTCATACAGATAATGAACAATAATAAGTCAGAGACTCTGCATCAAAGTACAGCAGAATGCTGGCTCAGGGGCAGGAGACAGGAAATCCTGTAACAGCCGAGAGAGACCACACAGGAGAAAATGTAGCCTCATTACAACAGCAGTGAGCAACTGAAATCAATATAGCCTTTATACAACAGATTGACTCCACTGCAAGATCCCTCTACACTTTCCCATTAAACTCTTAGGTCAGGTACAGAACAGATCAGGTTAGATACAAATTAAAACTCCTTCTACACTATCCCACTAAACACATGCAGGACAGATACAGCATGGGTTAGATACAGAGTAAAGCTCCCTCTACAGGACAGGACAACATTCAGGTTTGGGCTGATAAGTGGCAAATAATATTCACGCCATACAAGGGCCAGACAATGACTATTGTGATATCACTTTAACAATGTATATATTCCACACAGCATCACAGGAAGTGATGTCATCCAATATGTGATCAGTTAGTTGGAGTTGTGCAAGACGCCAGTCACACATGTAAGACAGAGCTCTCTTGTGAATGTGTTACTCTATAAATAAAGAACCCACAGTTTTAGAGTCATTTATTTGGACAGGAGGCCATTCAGCCCATCGAGTCCATGCTGTCTCTCCATATCCAGTCAGTCCCATTCCCTCGCTCGATCCCAGTAGCCCTGCAAGTTTATTTTGCTTCCAGGACCCATCCAATTTCCTTTTGAAGTCATTGATTGTCTCCGCTTCCAGCACATGCACCCCCAGGTCCCTCTGTTCCTGCACCCACTTTAGAAATTTGCCAGTAATTGGATATTGCCTCTCGCTATTTCTTCTGTCAAAATGGTCTCCATGGAGCTATCCAGTCAGTCCCATTCCCCCCAACATACCTGTCAGTATTAAATTCCATCTGCCACCTCTCTGCCCATTCTGCTAGCCTATGTATGTCCTGTTGCAGGCGGTTCATATCATCCTCACTGTTTGCCACACCTCCAAGTTTGATGTCATCAGCAAATATTGAGTTTCTACTCTGTATTCAAAGATCCATGTCATTTATATATAGCAAAAGAAGCAGTGGTCCTAGCACTGACCCTTGGGGAAAACTACTGTCTACCATCCTCCAGACTGAAAAACAGCCATTTACTATGACTCACTGTCTTCTGTCCTTAAGCTAATCTTTTATCCAATTGGACACTGACTCTCCTATTCCATGAGCCTCAGTTTTGTTAACCAGTTTTTTATGTGATACCTTATAAAACGCTTTCTCAAAATCCACATAAACACCATCCGCTGCATTCCCTTCATCAACTTTCTCTGTTACTTCATCAAGAAATGCAATTAGATTAGTAAAGCATAATCTGCCTTTAACAAATCCATGCTGGCTATCCTTAACTAACTCAAACCTCTCCAACCTCTCTCTTGATTTTTCTTCCCTGATTATTCTTTCTAAAATCTTACTCACCACTGATGTTAAACTAACTGGCCTTACACCCTTTCTTGAATATGGGTGTCACATTTGCCACTCTCCAATCCTCTGACATCTCCACCAACAACTTCCATTCCCCCCACCCCCCCCACCCTGGTATCCAGGGAAGATTGGAAGTTTATGGAAAGCCCTTCCGTATCTCCATCCCCACTTCCTTTAGCAATCTGGGATACAAGCCAACCAGGCAGGTGACTTATCTACCCTAGACATAGCCAGCCTTTTTAGTAGCTCCCCCCCTCAATTTTTACCCTATCCATTTTACGACCACTCAACTTAAGATTGTTGGTTCCTTCTCGCTGCATAAAAGCAATAATGCAATATGGTGACAGCATATGGTTTCTGAAGATTTTTTGACTTTCAAGCATAATCCTTGGCATGGTAGCAGTGTGTGGTCTCTGAAGCAGCACATCATTCACAACGTGGTGGCAGTGACATGCAGTTGAAGATCACAGCTTCGAGGTAACGCTACTGCAGGGAGGCTCAGGAATGGTACAAACAGGGGCCAGTGATCTTGGGCAGGTCATCAAGGCCAGTGAGCTCTCCCTTCATAGTGCAGCCTGGACAGGGCAACACAACTCATCATCGGAGGCAGCGATGATTCTGTATGGGCAAGTTCGGTGACCCTTTGTAAAGTTGGTGCTTTAGACACAGTGAGTACACAAAGGGAGTTGTTCAGATTGACAGAGGCTGGAAAGAAAAAGCAGAAATCGGGTGGAATTGTGCTCAGGAACAGCGGCAAGGTCTGTTCTCGTCGAGGCTGTGGATCGGCATCACCATTACATGTCAGATGTTTTCCCGCCATTAGAGCTTCATGAACAGGGTCTCGCCAATCGTGGGCAGAAAGCCCTTGCTGCAGGCAAAGGTTCTGGGCATGGCCAAAGCTCAACGCTGCGGACACAGAAGATCTGCAAGTTTTTTTTTAACCTCTAAGACTCAAAAAGTCTTGAAGTGTTAATCCTGTGCAGCACATCCTTCCTGATTGCTATTTCTGTCTTGACCACTTGCTTTTCCAGCCAGCCAGATCCCAGAAACACAACTCCATGTGTTTTTTAAAGAGTTGAAACTCATGCAGGAGGTCTTGGGCTTTCCAATTCATGGAAGAATAGAGTGGCGCAGTGGTTAGCACCACAGCCTCACAGTTCCAGCGACCCGGGTTCAGCTCTGGGTTTTCGCCGGGTGCTCTGGTTTCCTCCCACAGCCAAAGACTTGCAGGTTGGTAGGTAAATTGGCCATTGTAAATTGCCCCTAGTATAGATAGGTGGGAGGAGAATTGTGGGGATGTGGTAGGGAATATGGGATCAATGTAGGATTAGTATAAATGGGTGGTTGTTGGTCAGCACAGACTTGGTGGGCCGAAGGGCCTGTTTCAGTGCTGTATCTCTCAAATATTTAGTGGACTTGGTGACAAATTCCTAGTATACAAATGCAGCTGAGAACAGTGAAGAACATGGACCTGGTGAGATGGGAAGCCATGATACAACCAATGAAGACAAGACTCACCGTGTATAATGGTACACCAATAAACTGTTTGGGTACACAAAGGTTGAAGTGCAGATATGAAACTTCTGATTGGTCACAACAGGTTTTCTACATCGTCGACACAGATGGTCCAGCAGTTGCAGGCCTGCTGGCATGTAGCGAGCTTCAAATTGTGATAATCCATGGGAATAGCAGCGTGCCAAAGACACAATCAGAACAGGAGTGACCCTATCCCGTCCATCCAAGATTTACAAAGAATATACCCAGATCACTTTGACACAGTGGGAAGTTTCAAAGGAGATGCTGTCCTATATTTCCTTCTATAGATCTGCCAAGGAAATGTAGCATACGTGTCATGGACAAAGTGAAAACAGAGCTGGATACTATGGAGAGGCAAGGAGTTATCAGGCATGTTCACCAGCACACAGTTTGGTGCAGCTCGATAATGGCTGTAGTCAGAGAAGATGGCACCATCTGGGTGTGTTTGGACCCCAGGAGGCTCAACAAGGTGTTGAAACATTGTCCTCACAAAATCCCCACATTAGAGGAGCTGAATCCAAAATTCACAAAGGCCAATTTCTTTTCAAAACTAGAGGCAAAGCACGGATACTGGTCGGTCTATCTCTCTCTGAAAATCTGCAGGAGTTAATGACTTTCAGGATTCCGTTTGGGTGATTGCCTATTGTGCCGACCATTTGGCTTATCAGTAAACCAGGATTTATTTTAGTAACACATGGATCACATTACAGAGAATGTGCCAGGTATTGCAGTTGCCTCTTATTTAACAGCAAGAAATGTGCCATAACCATGAGACACATTGACTTCTTTGTCTCCATTTATTCAAATAGAGGCATTAGACCGGCTCCCAGCAAGATAGAGGATATTCCGTCCATACCAAGCCCATAAGACAAAGAAGATTTGCAAAGATGTCTCGGTCTCTTCAATTTCTTAGCTCCTTACATTTCAAATTTCTCAGAGAAGTCTTCAATTCTGCAGGAACTCCTCAGAAAGGATGCACTCGATTTGTTGCAACAGTCATTATCAGCAGGTGCATGTTTGCAGTATTATGACCTGAGTAAGGATACTGTTACGACCAGGTGTGAAAGGTGTCGAGTGGTCTTTCTCAGCCTTCACCTGGTCTTATTGTAACAGGATTGTTCACCAATTTTCAATTATAAGGCAAAGAAATGAGCATAAACAGGCTTTCGCAACTTTAAAGAAGAAATGTGAAATTTATTAATATTTAAACTCTAACTGGGTTAAAGCCTCTGGATACACACCAGTTCTCAGACATGGAGCAAAGAGCTTTCTGAGTTCAAATTCTCTGTGGCAAGTTCAAATTCAAAAAGCTCCAACAGCCAGTTAGTCATGTGACTAAACTGGTCAGACCACGTCTGTTTGTGTATTGTGGGAGCAGCGACTGGTTCCTTTGTTCCATCACTGTCTGTTAGTATGCAAAAAATGTCTTTCCAGCGAGGGGCTTGGCAATTCCTTGTGCTAGGCCCTCGTTTCTTCCCAGCAACTATTTTAAGTTTAATGTCCATGTGGCAAAATTATGGTGCCTCATTCTTGGCAGGGGGGGCCTGCATGACAATACGATTCTCAAAGTAGATGCTTTGCAACAAGGCCTCGGAGCATGCTTGTTGCAGGATGGACGTCCAATCACTTTCAGCTCGTCAAACATATCCCCCACACAGGCCAACTATTCCAATATAGAAAGGGAAACACTAGCACTGAAGTTCAGAATCACAAGATTTCACACTTTTCTCTTTGGGAAACATGTTGTAGTCGAAACAAATCATGAACCATTAGTGATGATGTAAAAGTCGCTGAGTAGTGCACCTTCACAGCTACAACAGCTGTTGATAAAAGTGCAAGGAAATACAAGCCATGAAATCTCATGGTGACCTCTGACCCTTTAAGCAAATTACCTAATCCCAGAAAGTGTGAAGATATTCCACAAGATGTCCACGCTGCTGAGGCTGACATCGAGCTAGAGGATGTATACCTGATTAACTTGATGAATCTTGGGCAGCAGAAACATGAAGAATTATGGGAAGAAACCACTCCAGACCCAGTCTTGAAGATGCTTTGGCACCTCATTATTAAAGGATGGCCTGACAGCATGCAAGAAGTTCCTGTGGAGCGCAGAACTTTCTGGCCATACTGGGATGAGTTGGGCATTTATAGCAGTGTTATCTTCAAAGGCAGGCAGATAATAATTCCACAGCGCTTCACCCTGACATCCTCTCACAGTTACATATCGGACATATGGGTGTTGAGAAATCTAGAAGACTTGCGTGCAAGGCAATCTACTGGCCGGGTATAAACAGTGACATTGAGCAAGTGGTAAGGTCATGTGATACTTGCCAGCAGCATCAACCATGTCAGCATAAAGAGCCACTCATTCCTCACAACATCCCATCATATCCTTGGTCAAGGATAGCCACTGATCTCTTCACAATCAAAGGTGATGACTACTGGTCACCGATTATTACTCTAAATTTCCAGTCACACGTCAATTAAGGGACACTTCAAATGCATCGGTTGTCAACACCATCAGTGCAATTTTCAGCTTGTTTGGTTCCCCCGGAAGAGATAGTATCGGACAATGTTCCACAATACATTGGCAAGCCATTTCAGGATACGTGTTGGAAGTGGGATGTAAACTATGTCACTTCTTCACCTCATTATCCTAGGTCAAATGGCCTAGCAGAAAGAATGGTCAAATTACTGAGTGTAAAGAGTCATGAAATGAAACATACAGCCATGTTACAACTAAAAGGCGATGCCAATCGGCACAGGGCTGTCATCCCCGTCGGAAATCATATTTGGAAGACAGGTTAAGACAAACCTTCCAAGTCACCATCTCATGAAATCCTCCTCAATACAAGACAGGCTCCAAGCAAAACAAAAAAGATGAAAATGACGCATGATAAGCACATGGGTGTGGAACTACCACCAGGATAATTCACCCATAAGAAAAAGTGTGGTTCCCTACAGAAGTGTCCAAAGTCTGCAATGAACCAAGATCTTATGAAGTAACCACCCCTAATGGAGTAGTGCTAAGAAGAAACTGATGTCAGCTAAGTGAACAACACTGTGCATGACAACCCTATTGCATGAAGAACACAGTCACAGACCTGCAGAATGTTGCAAAGGAAAGTGACAAGCGTAGCGCTCGAGCACAGGATGACTGTCAGAACACACACAAAAGTCAAGCAAAGAAAGCTGACCAGTCTAGTTCTCAATCGAGCTACACTGTGACAAGATCAGGTAGAGTAAGTAGACTGTCTGTACGTTTCAGAAAACCTTGACTAAAAGACATTAGAGTCAATGCACGTGTAAATATTATTCAAAGTCATTTCATTCCATTATGTAAATAGTTTATCTTTTGTATATTTCCATTTCAGGAAAGGGGAATGATGTGATATTACTTTAACAATGTAAGTACTCCATACAGCATCACAGGAAGTGATGTCATCCAGCATGTGATCAGTTAGTTCGAGTTGTGCAAGACACCTTGTCAGATGTGTATGATAGAGCTCTCTTTTAAATGTGTTACTCTGCAATGAAGAATCCACAGTTTCATAACCCCTCAATTTAAGCTTGTTTGGTACCTTATTGCTACATAAAAGCAATAATGTAACAATGACCATCTCCAACAAAAGAGAATCTAACCATCTCCTCTTGATATTCAATGGCATTCCCATTGCTGAATCCCCCACCATGAACATCCTGGGGGCTACCATTGACCAGAAACTGAACTGGAGTAGTCATATAAATACCGTGGCTACAAGAGCAGGTTAGAGGCTAGAAATCCTGTGGCGAGTAACTCACCTCTTGACTCCCCAAAGCCTGTCCACCATCTACAAGGCACAACTCAGGATTGTGACGGAATACTCTCCACTTGCCTGGATGGGTGCAGCTCCAAAAACACTCAAGCAGTTCGACACCATCCAGGAGAAAGCAGCCCGCTTGATTGGCACCCGATCCACCACCTTAAATATTCACTCCTTCCACCACTGGTGCACAGTGCCAGCAGTGTGTTCCCTCCACTAGCTGCACTGCAACAACTCACCAAGAGTCCTTCAATAGCACCTTCTGAACCCGTGACCTCTGCCACCTAGTGAGCATTGCTTGCTGCACCAACGTAACACTTTCATTTTGCCACATCTGCCACCTTGTGGCCTCCCCAAATGCCAAATTTGGATCAGATTTTTGCAGAGGGTCCAAGCCCACTGGGAATTAGATTGAGACTGACAAACATATTGCATGTGGGACTGTGGCAGCCACCATTAGAATTAACTTAGGGGCTAAAAAGAATGAGGCAATTAAGGAAATTCATATCAGCAGAGAAAAAGAATTGGAGAAACTTAAGGGACTAAAATCTGACAAATTTCCAGGACATGATGGGCTATATCCTAGGGTTCTAAAAGAGATAGCTGCAGACATAGTTAGATGCACTAGCTATGATTTTGCAAAATTCCTTAGATTCGGGAACGGTCCCATCAGATTGGAAGTTGGCAAATGTTACACCACTTTTCGAGAAAGGAGGGAGAGAGAAAATAGGCAACTACAGGCCAGTTAGTCTAACATCAGTCATTGGGAAAATGGTGGAATCTATTATTAAGGAAGTCTTAACAATGCACTTGGAAGAGCACAGTCTGGTTAGAACAAGTCAACATGGTTTTACTAAAGGGAAATCCTGTTTCACAAATTTTTTAGAGTTTTTTGATGATGTAACTAGTAGGGTAGATAAAGGGGAACTAATAGATGTAGTATACCTAGATTTCCAAAAGGTATTTGATAAGGCGCCACACAAAAGGTTAATTGGCAAGATAAGGGCTCATGGAGTTGGGAGTAATATTATCATGGATAGATGATTGGTTAACAGACAGGAAGCAACAAGTGGGCATTTTCAAGTTGGCAGGCAGTAAATAGTGGAGTGCCACAAGGATCAGTGCTGGGTTTCAGCTATTTACAGTCTATATTAATGACTTAGATGAAGAGTGAGAGAGCAATGTAGCTAAGGTTGCTGACGATGCAAAAGTAGGTGGAAAGGTAAGCTGTGGGGAGGATGTAGAGAGGCTGCAAAGAGATATGGACAGGTTAAGTGAGCGGGCAACAAGATGGCAGATGGAGTATATTGTTCTTTCTTTTGGGCCTCCTTATCTCGAGAGACAATGGATACGCGCCTGGAGGTGGTCAGTGGTTTGTGAAGCAGCGCCTGGAGTGGCTATAAAGGCCAATTCTGGAGTGACAGGCTCTTGTAGGGAGTGTGAAGTGTGTAGGAAGTGTGAAGTAATGCCCTTTGGTCATAAGAATAGAAATAGAATATTTTTAATTTTTTTTACAAGGTGTGCAACGTTTAAGTGTCAATGTTGAAAGAGACTTGGGTGTGCTTGTACAAGGAATGCAGAAAGTTAACATGTAGGGAAGTGTGAAGTAATGCCCTTTGGTCATAAGAATAGAAATAGAATATTTTTAATTTTTTTTACAAGGTGTGCAACGTTTAAGTGTCAATGTTGAAAGAGACTTGGGTGTGCTTGTACAAGGAATGCAGAAAGTTAACATGTAGGTACAGCAAGCAATTAGGAAGGCAAATGGCATGTTGGCCTTTATTGCAAGGAGATAGGCGTACAGGAATAAGGAAGTATTGCTACAATTGAACAGGGTTTTGGTGAGTTCACATCTGGAATACTGTGGGCAGTTTTGGTCTCCACGTTTAAGAAAGGATATACTTGCATTGGAGGCAGTGCAGCGAAGGTTCACTAGATTGGTCCCTGGGATGAGGGGGTTGGCCTATGATGAGAGACTGAGTAAATTGGGCCTGTATTCTCTGGAGTTTAGAAAAATGAGAGGTGATCTCATTGAAACATATAAAATTTTAAAGGAGTTGGATAGGGTAGAAACTGAGATATTATTTCCACTGGTCGGGGAATCTAACACACGGGGGCACAATCTCAGGATAAGGGACTGAGATATGGAGAAATTAATTCAGTCAAAGGGTTGTGAATCTTTGGAATTGTCTACACCAGAAGGTTGTGGATGCTCCATCGTTGAATACATTTCAGGCTGAGATAGACAGATGTTTGGTCTCTCAGGGAATCAAAGGGTATGGCGAGCAGGCGGGAAGGTGGAGTTGAATCCTAAGATCAGCCATGATCATTTTGGATGGTAGAGCAGGCTTGATGGGCCATATGGTCTACTCCTACTCCTATTGTGTTCTTGTGTGGTCCATCAGTCTAGGCCACATTTGATAGTTGAATAAAAGCAAAATACTGTGGATGCTGGAAATCTGAAATAAAAACAGAATGTGCTGGAAATACTCAGCAGGTCTGGCAGCATCACTGGAAAGAGAAACAGAGTTAACATTTCAAATCTGTGACCTTTCATCAGAACTGGCAAAGGTTAGAAATGTGATGTACTTTGTGCAAGTGAAAGGGGGAAGGGGGAAGAAGAACAAAAGGGAAGGTCTGTGATAGGGCAAAGAGCAGGGGAGATTAAATGACAAAGATGTCATGGAACAAAGGCAAAGGGAGGCCTAATACTTGTAATAAAAGACAATGCATTAGTCCACAGAGTGTGTTACTGGCAGACTTTACTTCAATGCAAGAAGCCTTACAGGTAAGGCAGATGAACTCAGAGCATGGATTGGTACATGAGATTGTGATATTATAGCTATTATGGAAACGTGGTTGAGGGATGGGCAGGACTGGCAGCTCAATGTTCCGGGGTACCGATGCTTCCAGCATGACAGAGGTGGAGGTAAGAGAGGAGGAGGAGTTGCGCTATTGATTAGGGAGGACATCACGGCTGTAGTTAGAGAGGATATCCCGGGGGGGAATGTCCAGCGAGGCCATATGGGTAGAACTTAGAAATAAGAAAGGGGTGATCACTTTGTTGGGATTATACTACAGGCCCCCCAATAGTCAGAGGGAAGTAGAAGAGCATATATGTAGGGAAATCACAGATAGGTGTAGGAATTATAGGGTTGTAATAGTAGGTGATTTTAACTTCCCTAATATTGACTGGGACTGCCTTAGTGCTAAGGGATCAGATGGGGAAGAATTTGTTAAGTGTGTCCAGGATAGTTTTCTGAAGCAGTATGTGGATGGCCCTACTAGAAAAGGGGCTATACTCGACCTCCTTTGAGGAAATGAGAATGGGAAGGTGGTTGATGTTTCAGTGGGGGAGCACTTTGGGACCAGTGACCATAACTCTATTAGCTTCAAGATAATTATGGAAAAGAATAGGACTGGTCCTCAGGTTGAAGTCCTAAATTGGGGGAAGGCTAATTTCGATGGCATCAGATAGGAACTCTCAAAAGTTGAATGGGAGAGGCTGTTTACAGGTAAAGGGATGTCTGGCAAGTGGGAGGCTTTTAAAAGTGAGATAGGAAAAGTTCAGGGCTGGCATGTTCCTGTTAGATGGAAGGGCAAGGCTGGCAAGTTTAGGGAACAAAGAACAAAGAACAGTACAGCACAGGAACAGGCCATTCGGCCATCCAAGCCTGCGCCGATCTTGATGCCTACCTAAACTAAAACCTTCTGCACTTCCGGGGACCGTATCCCTCTATTCCCATCCTATTCATGTATTTGTCAAGATGCCTCTTAAACGTCATTATCGTACCTGCTTCCACCACCTCCCCCGACAGCAAGTTCCAGGCACTCACCACCCTCTGTGTAAAGAACCTTGGTTGATGAGGGATATTGAGGGTCTGAACAGGACAAAGAAGGAGGCATATGTCAAGTATAGGCAGCTGGGATCAAGCAAGTACCTCGAGGCATATAGGGGATGTAGGACTACACTTCAGAAGAAAATTAGGAGGAGGAAAAGGGGCCATGAGATTTCCCTGGCAGATAAGATGAAGGAGAACCTTAAAAGATTCTATAAGTATATTAAGAGTAAAACGGTAGCTAGGGAGAGAGTAGGTCCCCTTAAGGATCAGTGTGGTAATCTATGTGTGGAGCCACGGGAAATGGGTGAGGTCTTAAATGAATACTTCTCATCTATATTTACCATGGAGAAGGTCATGGAAGCTAGTGAGTTCAAGGGAGGGAACAGCGATATCCTGGAGCATATCAACATTACAAAGGAGGAGGTGTTGGAGGTTTTGAAGCATATTAAGGTGGATAAATCCCCATGGCCTGACCAGGTGTATCGTAGGATGCTATGGGAAACAAGGGAGGAGATTGCTGGAGCCCTGGCAGAGATTTTTGTATTATCATTAGCCACGGGTGAGGTACCGGAAGACTGGAGGATAGCTAATGTTGTGCCTTTATTTAAGAAGGGCAGCAAAGATAAGCCAGGGAACTACAGGCCGGTGAGCCTTACATCAACAGTGGGAAAGTTATTGGAAGGGATTCTGAGAGACAGGATTTATATGTATTTGGAAAAGCATAGTCTGATAAGGGATAGTCAGCATGGCTTTGTGCATGGGAAATCATGTCTCACGAATTTGATTGAGTTTGACTGAGGAGGTGACCAAGGGATTGACGAGGGCAGGGCAATGGACGTTGTCTACATGGACTTCAGCAAGGCCTTTGACAAGGTCCCGCATGGTAGGCTGATCCAGAAGGTTCGAACACATGGGATCCAGGGTGAGCCAGCAAATTGGATACAAAATTGGCTTGGTGATAGGAGGCAGAGGGTGGTAGTGGAGGGTTGTTTTTCAGATTGGAGGCCGGTGTCCAGTGGTGTGCCGCAAGGATTGGTGCTGGGCCCTCTGTTGTTTGTCATATATATTAATGACTTGGATGTGAATGTAGGGGGCATGATTAGTAAGTTTGCAGATGACACCAAAATTGAAGGTATAGTGGACAGTGAAGAAGGTTGTCTAAGGTTACAACAGGATATAGATCAACTGGGAAAGTGGGCGAGGGATTGGCAAATGGAATTTAACGCAGACAAGTGTGAAGTGATGCATTTTGGGAAGTTAAACCAGGGCAGGACATATACAGTGAATGGCAGGGCCCTGGGGAGTGTTCTTGAGCAGAGAGACCTTGGGGTGCAAGTACATAGTTCCCTGAAAGTGGCAACACAGGTAGAAAGGGTGGTGAAGAAGACATATGGCATGTATGCCTTCATCAGCCGAGGCATTGAGTACAAGAGTTGGGACGTCATGTTACAGTTGTACATATCATTGGTTAGACTGCATTTGGAGTACTGTGTGCAGTTCTGGTCACCGCACTACAGGAAAGATGTGATTAAGCTAGAGAGGGTGCAGAAAAGATTCACAAGGATGTTGCCTGTTTTGGAGGGCTTGAGTTATGAAGAGAGATTGGATAGGCTGGGTTTTCCCTGGAGCGAAGGAGGCTGAGAGGGGACATGATAGAGGTATATAAAATTATGAGAGGCATAGATAGGGTAGATAGCCAGAATCTGTTTCCCATGGTAGGGGTGACTAAAACTAGAGGACATAGATTTAAGGTGGGAGGGAGGAGGTTTAAAGGGGATCAAAGGGGTAAATTTTTCACACAAAGAATAGTGGGTATCTGGAATGAGCTGCCTGAGGAGGTGGTGGAGGCAGGAACAGTAGCGACATTTAAGAGGCTTCTGGACAGGTACTTAAATGAGCAAGGCATAGAGGGATATGGAATTAATGCAGGCAGGTGGGATTAGTATAGGCATTATGGTCGGCATGGACGCGATGGCCTGAAGGGCCTGTTTCTATGCTCTGCGACTCTATGACTCTATGACAAATGAGTAACTCTGTCCAAAATCACAAGCATGAGAAACAAGTTTAAGACAGGCACATGGTTAAGATATAACATAACATTTTTAAAAAGCCAGTCGTGCTCCGAAATTGTTGAACTCAATGTTGAGTCCAGAAGGCTGTAGAGGGCCTAATCGAAAGATGAGCTGCTGTTCCACGAGCTCACTTTGAGGTTCAATGGAATATTGCAGCAGGCCGAGGACAGAAATGTGGCCATGAGAGCAGGATGGTGAATTAAAATGGCAAGCAACTGGAAGCTCAGGGTCAGGTTTGCAGACTACACAGAGGTGTTCCGCAAAGCGGTCACCCAATCTGCATTTAGTCTCCCCAGTGCAGAGGCAACCCTGCATTGTGAGCAGTGAATACAGTATACTAAATTGAAAAGAGTACAAGTAAATCACTGCTTCACCTGCAAGGAGTGTTTGGGGCCTTGGATGGTGAGGAGAGAAGAGGTAAAAGGGCAGGTGTTACACCTCCTGCGATTGCATGGGAAGGTGAGGAGGTGTTGGGGAGATGGAGAAGTGGACCAGGGTGTCGTGGAGGAAACGATCCCTTCGGAATGCTGACAGTGGAGGGGAGGGGAAGATGTGTTTGATGGTGGCATCACGCTGGAGGTGACAGAAATGCCGGAGGATGTTCCTTTGGATGTGGAGGCTGGTGGGGTGGAAAGTGAGAACAAGGGAAACCCTATCGTGGTTTTGGGAGGGTGGGGAAGAGGCGAGGGCAGGAGTGTGGGAAATGGGTCAACCACAGTGGGTGGAAAATCCTCAGTTTAGGAGAAAGGAAGACATATCAGAGCGCTGTCATGGAAGATTGGATAGTTGAATGTTCAACATTTAATGGAAGACCCTTCCCCTCCCGATCTTTGAGTTGACCTGACCCTAATTTACACACTTAGGATAATTGCACATAATGCAGATACAGACCAACACCTCCCACTTCTTCACCAAGTGGTCATCCTTTGAAAGAGGAAATGTACATTGACGTTGATGAGATGATCACTCTGACTCCCCACAACTGCCAAGAATCACCTTGGACACCATGGTAGAATTACAATGATTTGTCAAATTGGAAGTGTGGTGCTAATGCAAAGTTTGTGTGTAAGGCATCTGTTTTGGCCTCTCCTTGACTGTTCGACTCTGCTTATCTGAACAGTTCATCCAGCTGGACTTGGCTGGAGGACGTACTGTTGTGCAATGTGCTCCATCCAGGCACTTACATTGTGAACTATTGTGCAGAACACTGAGGCAATTCTGAAGATTAACCTTGGAAAGGCCCTTTTGCAACATATTTCCCTGTGGGTTTTCGGTGGCTTTGCTGACTGTTCATTTTTAGTTCGAGTGGGGAAAGTGTACAAGTTTTTTTTTTCTTTTCGAGTGCCGGCATTGGCTCAGTGGATAACACTCTCATTTTGGAGTTTGAAGGTTGTTCTAAGCCCCAGGGGTAGTGGGGTAGCAGGCGAGTATGTTCCATGGAATACACCCTCTATTACTCTGCTGCTCAGGTAGAGAAGTGGCTCTGTTACCACTGTGCTGTGAACAATCACACGTCAATTGCTGGTGAATTGCTGTGGGTGAGAAAAATCCTTCAAAACCAATGAATTACTTTCAAAGTGGAGGCACTGTTGCTATGTAGGCAAACGGGTAGCCAATTGCATATAGTAAGATCGCACAGATAGAAAATGAAATGACCAACCAGTTAATCTGTTTTTGCTGTTATCGGTTGAGGGAAGAATACTATCCATGGTACTGAGAAAACGCCCTGCTCTTTGAATAATACCATGGCATCATTTACATCCAGCACAGCAGCCTTGATTGGTGCCAGTGGTTGACACTCTCAGCTCTGAGTCAGAAGGCCATGGGTTCAAATCCCACTCTACAGACGTGAATCCCAGTCCTAGTGCAGTACAGAGGGAGTATGGTGCTGCCGTTTGGGTGAAATGTTAAACTGAGGATCATTTTTCCCTCTCAGCTGGATGCAAAAGATCCCTCAGAAATATTTGAAGAAGAGCAGGAGATTGTATCCTGGCCAACATTTACTCTTCAGCTTACACCTAAAAACAGATTATCTGGTCATTAGCAGATTGCCATTTGTGGGAGCTTTCTGTGCTCAATTTGGCTGCTGTGTTTCCTGCACTACAAGAGTGACTGCACTTCAAAAACATTTCATTGGCTGTTTTTCCCCCCGTCAAGAGCTGGTCTCGGTGGTCGTGATTTAACGACCCAGAAGTGGACGGCAATGGAGGCGGGGGAGGCTGTAAAATTGCGTGGGGTGATGTCGGTACCGCCCCCCGACGTCATCTCATCTCGGCCAAATTGTATGAGTGGCGGACGTCAAGACACACAGCAACTGCGTTCACATTTTTAATAACGAGCAATTGAAAGGCAGTTAAGTAAGTTATTAAGGCAATTGACTACAATTTAATGGGCCCATATGGATTTAATGTCAAGCACACAGGGGATACAGTGGGGGATTCTGTGATTCTGCTGTGTCAGGGCCTCAGCAGCCTTTAAAGGGCGACAACGAAGCAGCAGATGCTGCCACTGCTGCACTTGGTAACTGTGGAGTAATGCTTTTCGTGTTATTCAGTGCAAAGAAGTTGGGGAGCCATTGATTTGGGGTAGAGGCCCCCTTGATGAGATTGTGCTTCTGGCAGCGGTTTCACTAGAGAGGGTTTGGAGAGGTGGGTAGATTGGAGAAGCTACTGGCAGGTTGTGAATGTCGGAGTGGCAGTGCCCAAGTGCCAAGGGCATCGTATATTCTGGAAGAGGTTCCTCCAGTGAGGAGGAGAACCTCAGCGGAGGGGAGGTCCGGACTTGTGCATCAGGACAGCAGAGACCTTCTGGCCAGCTGCAGGGACAGCCTCCTGATGGGCAAGTGGCAGAAGGCCGCAGAGAAAACCCTGAGCAGGTGCTAGCTGGGAGATGAAGGTACCCTGCAGCAAGGGTATACAGACAAAGGAGGAGCCATCTCCAGATGTCAGAGAGGCAGCGTCTCCATAGACTGTTTCTCTCCCGAGAGGCTGTGACCACTCTGTGTGCAATGATGGTGCAGGAGGTGAGTTCAGGTCACTGTGGCTCTGAATTTCTATGCCTCAGGTTCATTACAGAGGCTCACTGAAGACATGGGTCACACATCACTGCATCAAGGTGGTGACAGATGTCATCTTCTTTACCGAACTGATGAGAAAATTCAGGTTGAGAGAGCCAGAGGATTCACTGCCATGGCAGGGATCCCCCGGTGCAAGGTGTGATAGACTGCACGTATGTGGCTATCAAGGCTCTGACAGGCCAGCCAGCTGTCTGTGTTAACCAAAAAAAGTTTGATTCCCTCAATGTGCAACTCATCTGCGACCACCATCAATTGATCCTGCAGGTGTGTGCATGTGTATCCTGGGAGCGTCCAAGACCCTTACATTCTCCAGCACTTCTATGTGCCACAGCTTTTCACGCCCCCTGCTTGCCTTCAAGGATGGATTCCTGCCGACAAGGGATACCCACTGAAAAGATGTCTGCTGACACCTGTGAGGAGCCATATGATGAAGACTGAGGAACACTACAATGCGAGCCATGCAGCGACCTGCACCATCATCGAGCAGACCATCGGTCTCCTCAACATAGGAACATGGGACTTAGGAGCAGGAGCAGGCCATTCAACCCTACGAGCCTGCTCCACCATTCAACAAGCTCATAGCTGAACTGGTTGTGGCCTCAACTCCACTTTCCCTTTTTCCCTACATCTATAAAGTCACCCATGAGTATTGTGGTACCTTTCTTACACACCCCATTTATTTCTTCCTGTATGGTCTGTCCTACAGTGTAGTAACTGTTCGGGGGCCTATAAACTACTCTACAAATGACCTCTGACCTTTGCTATTTCTTATCTCTACCCAAACTGATTCTACATCTTGCGAGCTAGGGTCATTGCTCACTACTTTATTAATGACATCCTTAATTAACAGTGTCCTCAGTACCTTGCTCTATGTCAGCCAAGAGCGACGTCTCAATTCATTCCATCTTAGCTGCCTCCGGAGAATACTTGGCATCAGATGGCAGGACCGTATCTCCAACACAGAAGTCCTCGAGGCGGCCAACATCCCCAGCTTATACACACTACTGAGTCAGCGGTGCTTGAGATGGCTTGGCCATGTGAGCCGCATGGAAGATGGCAGGATCCCCAAAGACACATTGTACAGCGAACTCGCCTGTATCAGACCCACCGGCCGGCCATGTCTCCGCTTTAAAGACGTCTGCAAACGCGACATGAAGTCCTGTGACATTGATCACAAGTCGTGGGAGTCAGTTGCCAGCGATCGCCAGAGCTGGCGGGCAGCCATAAAGGCGGGGCTAAAGTGTGGCGAGTCGAAGAGACTTAGCAGTTGGCAGGAAAAAAGACAGAGGCGCAAGGGGAGAGCCAACTGTGTAACAGCCCCGACAAACAATTTTTTCTGCAGCACCTGTGGAAGAGTCTGACACTCTAATATTGGCCTTTATAGCCACTGACCACCTCCAGGTGTTTACCCATTATCTCTCGAGACAAGGAGGCCAAAGAAGAATTAACAGAGCTACCCCACCACCTTTTCCTGGTTTCCTGTCTTTTCAAAATGTTGAATACCCTTCAATATTCAGGTCCCAGCCTTGGTCACCTTGCACCATGTCTCTGTAATGGCTATCAGGTCATACATATTTATTTCTATCTGTGCTAACAATTCATCCATTTTGTTACAAACACTGCGCACATTCAGATACAGAGCTTTTAACTCTGTCTTTTTACCATTTCTGCAATCTTTGGTCTTATCTACTGGTGCAGCCTTCCGTTTGTATGTTCTGTTCCTTCCTGCCACATTCTGGTTATCATTATCCAAATCACTACCCTGCTCTATTACCTCATTGTTTCCCTTTGATTTACCACATCTCCTCTCACATGATCCTTCTCCCCACTATTTAGTTTAAAGCCCTCTCTACCACCCTAGTTACATGACTCACCAGAACATGGTCCCAGCACGGTTCAGGTGAAGACTGTCCCAATGGTACAGCTCCCACTTTTCCCAGTACTGGTGCCAGTGCCCCATGAATCAAAACCCATTTCTATCACACCTATCTCAAGATGAGATTAGGTGCCTGGATAGTGGTGGTCTGCTGCACTTTACACAACTTGGCACTGCAGAGTGGGGCAGGCCTTGGCTGATGAGGACTTAGTGGAGCATGAGGAAGCCTCAGACAATGAGGAAGATGAGAAATCTGATCATCAGCTGCAGCATCCTGAAAGACATGAGGGGCTGCATGGACATGGGCACAAGGGAGCCTCGAAAAGGCTTTTATACTCATTTGTTTTGCCTGACCCCTACCACAGCAGTCAACCATTCGAATAAAGAACCTCATTCCACCCAAACTAATGCCACTTACCTCTGCTCTTCGTCCAGAGCCCCTCAAACACTAGTAACTGGTGCTTCAACAATGTGCAAAGGATGAACACAAAAGCCCTGGTCACCCCCAGCCAGGCCTTGGGTCGACTTTTGCACTGACAGAGGGTCACCAACAATGAATGGAAACTTACAAAAGAGAGATTCAACATTTATTACAAAAATTACCTGACACAAGCCGAGAGTCTTGAACTCTCCATTCACTGGTGAGGCCCAAGTGCATCAAGTGCTTTTTTCAAAATTCTTTTACAAGTGCTCCTATGTGTTTCTCCCCATTCACTGCTGTGGTGGAGGCAGGCTGCTGACCTTGTTGCCCCCGTGGCCTGGGGTGACCTTGTTGGCCGTCCTCTGGCAGCCTGAGGCCTGGAGGGCCCCAGCATGCTGAGGAGCTGCTGCACAGCTGTAGGAGCCTCCTCTGTCATCGTGGCGAACTGAGGTGCTGGTGTCACTGGCAGAAGGGCTGAGACACTGCTGTCCACTCCAGGGGCGCCCTGAGAGGAGCCCCAGAAGCAGACGGCAGCCGATCCTCCTCCCTTGCGCCTCCATGCTGACCTGAGAGGAATGAGGGCCTAGTGGAGACTCCAAGTGCCTCGTCCCTCTCTCGCCATGTCACTGCTGGTTGAGCTCCTGCACAATGCAATGGCAAGCAGATGTGAGTGCATTTCTAGCATCCACTGACTGGCCTGCTGGATGTGGTTCTCCATCAGAGTCGCCAATCTCTCAATGGAGAAGGCCATGCACTCAGATGAGAGGGAGATCACAGCACTCATGGCCTGGGTGGAGTCCTGCACTGTCCGAGCCAGGGTGCACATACCCTCTGGAAGCTGCCATATCTTCAGGCACCTCACACTGGACCTCCAGTATCTGCTGCCTCTTGGATGACATCAGAGGCATGTGATCAGCCTGAGGCTCAGCATGGGCCTGGCCTCCCACACTCCAAGAGTCCATGGCCTCGGCTGTCACAGCGTCCAACATCTGGTCAGGCATGTGTGTGGTACTCTCACCAGACTGTGACCCTGATTCTTCTCACAAATGCATACCCACCTAGGTGAAAGTATCTGCGCTGGTGGAGGGTGAATGTGGTGTCGCTATGCCCTCTGAGGATCCCTCCATCTCCTCAGAGGTGGACGACTGTCCCCCAGAGACGGCAGCTCTGTGTTCTTGTGCTTGACCTGCGAGAGAGAACAGAATGGTCAGCACTTCTCAGCTGTCCAGGCTGGAGCCCACTGAGTCGTCTGCATCTCACATCCATGTCTGTACATTGGAGGACATATGAACACCATCTCTCATGCTCACCTGAGGCTCCCCTTATGTCTGTTGTGAGGTAAATCACCCTCCTGTGAATGCAGTCTGGCCTCATCATCCATGATGGTGTGGCCGCAGTGAGAACCTGCCAGCTCTAGAGCCTCCTCCTCCATGGGCTTCAGTATCATTGGCAATCTGCCACCAGTCTGGTCCCTCTACTTTGCGTTCTTGGCCCTCTTCTCCGGTGGGAACATGGAAAAAGAATGTTAGTTGCTGTACTAGAGCAAGCACAATGCCTAATTGCCTTGCATGCTTGCTGCTGTGGCAGGGACCAATGGCATACATGTGCCTTAAGATTTCTCCTGAGCCACCCAACGAGGGTCAGCAATGTGAGGCCTACGCCCAGATAGTGCGATATCCGTTCCTTACAAAGGAGATGCTGCAACCTCTGTCCATTGACACCATGATGGTGGGATCTCCACTCACACTTATCCATTTAGTACCCCTCAAAGGGCACTGAGTGGGATACTTATCCTTGCAGACAGGAGAAGGTCATTGACGTGCTTGCGGCACTACAGCCAGGTTCTCCAGATGACCCAATGGCTGCTGACCTCCTCTGCAACCTCTGTCCAGGCTTGCTTGGTTAGGCAGGAAGGTCTCCTCCTGCAGTCCCTGGGGAAGAAGACCTCCCACCTTGCCCAAGTAGCCTGGAGGAGAACATGCAGCGAGTCATCACTGAACCTTGGGGCCACCCGGGATCTTGCTTCTGCCATGTCTACAAGTGCATGTTTCCTGCGCCTTTCTTCAGAGGATGCTGGAGGGTTCCTGCCATCTGGGTGATGCAAACTTGAGGGTCTCTGGCAGCTGGGTACTGGTAGGCCTGAGTCCTTTGACATTGTATTCTGGCATGGCAGCTGCCAGATTGGACGTCCACATTAAAGCTGGCTGCCTTTCAAACGTGGCGCCTTCAATTCCTTCTGTGTCAGGTGGCGATGTAGCCTCCAACTGAAAACCTGCCTTCGGGCACTGAGTGGCCGGTTACCCCTCCTGCCCACCATTAATTGGCCCGCCAGCTCAAAATTACTATGGGAATTGTAGTCAGAACGGGAGGGTCTTCACCACCCGTTTCCACTTCTGCCTTCCCTTTCCCACCAGATCCTGTTAAATCCCAGCCCCTATGTGTACTGGACTCCACTCCACAATACAGAGACCCGACATGCAAACAGGTGGGATCTGATCCCTGCGTTGACTGAAGCAGGCATCCTTGACTCATGGTCAGCTTTGTCGATCCATGGGGCTGAAGTTTCAAAGGACCACAGGGTTGGGACCAGCTGCAGGCACCATTTGTAAATTACGGTCCCGGACGTCGTCTCAAGACAGTTTTGAATTTTCAAAGAGCTGGCAGTGGGGGAGGGAACAGGGAACACGCACGCTGCCAATTAATGGCCCATTAAGCTCCTTTAGGAGTATTTTAAGGGGCTGGGGAGTTCAGAAAGGCAATTTTTAACCTCAGAGTTTGGCAATCCTGAGCAGTCTGGTGCCTGTTAGTGCACAGCTGTCTGGATCGCCGCGGGCCAAATGTAAGTTTGTTTCCATGAGTGTTAAGATTAAATTTGAGGGGCAACTAGTGCCGGGTCAAGCACTGGACCTCCACTTAGCATCCATGGCCACTATCCACCATCATTACTAACCTAGCCCTTTCATGTGCTATCTGCTCTCCTTGGCAAGGCTGCAGCAACCCCAACATAAATCGACTATGATTTAACTGTTAGTTCATTTTTAATTTATGTTGGTTTTGGTTTGAGTGTTAAAGTAAAATTTATAAAGGTGAAATCTTGTCTGTTTGGTTTTTGTTTCCTAAATTGGGGTCAGATGGTGGATTTAATTCTTTTGTTTTGTTGGTGGTCTCCACGGGGATCATAACAATTAGCATTCAAAGATCGCATCACGAGAGTGACGCATCTGAAGCAGGGGTCGGGGCCCAGAATCTTCCCTTTTTATTTAAGTCACCATAAGCCAACACGAGAAAAAAGTCAAGAAGACTCAGGATAAACCTTGAAATAAGCCAACGTTCACACATTTTTCAGTCAATCTGAACATGACGTACTGTCTCCTGTTACTGGGTCTCTGTTGGTGGCCTGTTCCAGTTAGATGGATAGATGTAGCTCCCCACAGTATTGCAACATGTCCCAATTTCCCACAAGAAATACCTTGGCATTTCGCTTTGCACTTATCTTCAGTTCAGTTCAACAATACTTCACTTTTCTCCTCCAACATCTTCTTAACAACGTGACACAGTACAGACACGAGACTTTCTACATCACCATGAAAGCCAAGCTGCTGACCACCCAACTCATTCTCAGCTGCAAGCTTGATCTTCCCCAGCACATTCAGTCCTTAAAGACAACGTGCCAGTCATTTGTTACCAAGTAACACTGGTCATATCTGATTCTCCTTTTAAATCAAAACCCACACATACAAAAATGAAAGAATGTTAATAGAATGTAGTGTAGATGTTGGCGCTGGATTAATGAGGACATTTTGTCAGGCTAAAGCTGTGGGGTATTAGATTTTTGTAAACTGTAAGATTGTAGCTTAAACCAATCAAGTAATGAAATCGATGCCATAAGAGAATTATCACCAACAATTTGCATTTATACAGGAACTTAATGTAAGTAAAATGTGCCAAGGTGCTTTACAAATCAAGACAAGTAGAGTAAATGGATGGAAGAGAGACTGGAGGGGTAACTGACAGCTTGGTCAGAGAGATAGTTTTTGTGACAGGAAAGCTGTTTCCAGTGGGGTTCCACAGGGCTCAGTACTGGGTCCCTTGCATTTTGTGGTATATATCAATGATTTAGACTTAACTGTAGGAGCATGATTAAGAAGTTTGCAGATGATATAAAAGTTGGCAATGTAGTTGATAGTGAAGGAGAAAGCTGTAGACTGCAGGAAGATATCAATGGACACGTCAGGTGGATAGAAAAATGGCAAATGGAATTCAATTCAGAGAAATGTGAGGTAATGCATTTGGGGAGGACAAACAAGATAAGGGATTACACAATAAATGGTAGGATTCTGAGAAGTGTAGAGGACGTGTAGGGACCTTGGAGTTCATGTCTACAGATTTCTGAAGCTAGCAGGATAGGTAAAAAAAGTGGTCAAGGTGGCATACAGGATACTTTCCATTATTGGCTGAGGTCTAGAGTATAACAGCAAGGAGGTTATGTTAGAACTATATAAAACACTAGTTAGACCGCAGCTAGAGTATTGTGTTGAGTTCTGCTCACGTATTACAGAAAGAATGTGATCATACTCGAGAGAGTACAGAGGAGAATTACAAGGATGTTTCCAGGAATGGAGAATTTTAGTTTCGAGGAATGATTGGATAGGCTGGCATTGTTTTCTTTGGACTGGAGGAGACTGAGGGGAAACTTAATTGAGATATATAAAATTATGAAGGGCCTAGATAGAGTGAATAGGAAGGACCTATTTCCATTTGCAGAGGGGACAATAACCAGGGGGCATAGATTTAAAGTAATTAATGGAAGGATTAGAGGGGAGTTGAGTAATTCTTTTCACCCGGAGGGTAATGTGGATCTGGAATCCACTTCTTGAAAGGGTGGTAGAGACAGAAACCCTCATAACATTTAAAAAACACTTGGATATGCACTTGAAGTGCCAAAATCTACAGGGCTACAGAACAAGAGCTGGAAGGTGGGATGAGGCTGAATAGCTCATTTTGAACTGGCACGGACAGAATGGATCTAATGGCCTCCCTCGGTGCCATAAATCTATGTTTCTAAAAGGCATAACCTTAAAATTAGAGCGAGGCCGTTCAGGGGTGATGTCAGGAAATACTTCTTCACACAAAGGATAGTGGAAACCTGGAACTCTCTCCAGTTGAGGCTGAGGGTCAATTAAAAATTTCAGAACTGAGATTGATAGATTTATGTTAGGTAAGGGTAGTAAGGGTGACGGAATCACAGCAGAAAGATGGAGTTAAGATACAGATCAGCTAAGATCTAACTGAATGGCAGGACAGGCTTGAGGGGCTGAATGGTCACCTTGGAGGGGAAAAAAGTGGGGAAACAAATTGGGAGGTGGGAAATGACAGTTTGGGAACTTAAACATGAGAGGTCCCTTTTCTCCATTTCAAACCATACATGATACTTCCAATTGCAAGCGTTTGCTCTGATGCCCATTAGAAGTCTTCATCTCCAGCAAGTCGAATATGAAGCACGAACCCTACAAAGGTAAGGGGCATCCAACACACAACAATATCACTTACAAGTCACACCATACAAGCTGCTTTCCCAAAGTGTGGCTTTAGTATTGTCAGAGAAATAGTCAAGGGAAGCATCATTGCCTCGTTCGACGAGAGCTAATTGATGTGCTCTTCTTCATTTTAAGGCAGTTTTATTAACCGATCCCAGATAGTCATTTATACTCCCCAAAGCACAGCAATGGCTTTTGTACACAGAATTCATTTGCTATGCAATTATTAAACTTCTCTACTGTTTCTCATGAAAGCCTTTGAACATCTGTGAGAAGGGATCAGATGTCCACAAGGTCTGAGGTTGCTATGGTGACTGTGTATTTTCCATGACCTCGTGCTCTGTTACCCTTTTAACCTCATAATACACAGCGTGATTTCAAAGAGAACAGTTCAACATGTGGTAAACTCTGTTTCCAGAACTCTTCAGTAACCCGTTTCTGGTTAGACTCAGCCTGGACATATGTCTAGGATTAGTTGATGCCCTCAAGTTTCATTCAATTCATGTTGTTGTTTACTTATTCCCCTCCTCTTATACTGCATTCCAGTACAATTTTACTCAAAGCCCTGTAAAAGCATCACATCCAAATCGAATCCCATTCTCCCCCTGCCCCACCCCATGGAGGCAGACACATTAAACACTCCCAGTGCAGGTACAGCACAGGTTCAACACAGAGTAAAGCTCCCTCTACACTGTCCCATCAAACACTCCCAGGACAGGTACAGCACGGGGTTGGCTGTTGCTTGATTGGAGGTGCTGAGTGATGATTGTAGCAACGAGCCTCAGCTGACAGTGCTAGTGGCAATTGGAGGTTGCAGAGGTGGAGAGAGGAGCTACACTGAGTAGAAGGAGAGCAGTTACAACCAAGCAGAGGGAAAGCTTGAACAACAATCACCTTTACAGTGAAGAAAGAGACTTTATTTTGGAAACAAGGCTTTGTTTTGAGGTGGGTGTTGAGCACCAGAAGTTGCTTTGCTTTGGACTGTTCAGGGAGGAACAAATGGCCGCAGCAACAAGGGGTGGGGCTGCCAATTCTGCAGGGATCTGTGCTGCTGCAACAAGCACACAGGGAAGCTCCAAAGAACAATGAAAATTACAACACAGGAACAGGCCCTTTGGCCCTCCAAGCCTGCGCCGATCCAGATCCTCTATCTAAACATGTCGCCTATTTTCTAAGGGTCTGTATCTCTTTGCTTCCTGCCCATTCATGTATCTGTCTAGATACATCTTAAAAGACGCTATCGTGCCCGCGTCTACCACCTCCGCTGGCAACGCGTTCCAGGCACTCACCACCCTCTGCGTAAAGAACTTTCCACGCATATCCCCCCTAAACTTTTCCCCTCTCACTTTGAACTCGTGACCCCTAGTAATTGAATCCCCCACTCTGGGGAAAAAGCTTCTTGCTATCCACCCTGTCTATACCTCTCATGATTTTGTACACTTTTTTTTTATAGCTCCCACCCCCTTCCTCTTTCAAACCTCCTTGCTGATGTGTGCTTTCCCCTACCCAATTTCCCAGCCTGGGTCAGCTGAAGCTGCCCTGCTAAAGAGACAGAAGGAGATAGTTAGTGCCTGGGCAGCTTCAGCTGACCCAGGTGAAGACACCTCCCCCAACCAGAAGACCAGAAAACTGGAAGACCAAGAGTGTTGGCAAAGACTGTTCTAAGTGCACCAACTCTGGAAAGCAAGTCACCCCTTACAGCCTATCTTTCCCTCTCCTCTATATCCTCAGACTCTCCCCAACCTATTGTTTGTTTCTTTTTCAGTATCTCTTGCGAACCTTTCATTTTGTTTGGTGTGTTTAGCTCTTGGACCCATGGCAAGCCCTTCATCACTGGTGGTGGGGCTCTCATCAACCTATGCAGCTGCAACCTCTGTGGCTGCGCAGGTGGTCCCATCACCTTTTAAATTTATAACATCCAGCCATGGGGTGAAGAGCTATGCCCACCCCAACATGTCTATTCAGGCCTTCGTAAAGGCAATGGCCCAGGTTGTCGGCCCCTCGGCCATTGTTGCAGCCTCAAAGATGTACGAAAAGGCTGTGTTCTTCCTGAAGACCGAGCGGGTGGTGTCCCTGGCCCTGCGTAAGGGGCTCACTGTGGGAGGGACTTTCCTGCCGGTGGACCCTTTGGGGGCCACTGCGCAGAGGATCATGTTATCTAACGTCCTGGCCTTCATTCCCTGTGAGCTCCTCCTCCCCCACTGCACCATCTGGGAGAGGTGAGGTCGGGGATCACCCGGTCTTTGGGAGAACAGCCTCCGGCATGTCTACTCCTTCTGCCGCTAGCTATTTATGCAGCTGGCATGGGACGAGGTCTAGGAGGGCCAATTTGATATTGAGTTCTGGGGGGAGGGCCTACCGCATCTTCTGGACCTCAGACGGGGCGCAGTGCCATGTCTGCAAGGGGGTGGGGCCTGCTCATAAGAACTGCCCCAATCTCCCGGCCTCAAACTCCACCTTGGCGGCCCAGGGTAATTAAGCAAAAGGAGGGTGCGGAGACAGAAGCCTCTGATGACATGGAGGTCTCTGAGCCTCTGCGCCCTAGTGGGAAGAAGAGGAGAAGGCACCCTTCACAGTTAACACAGAGCCCTGAGTTGCAGGGTCCATGTGTTGGAGAAGAGCTTTCACCTGCTTCAGGTCCCAAGGTTCCCGCTGCCACCACCATCATCAAGGCTGTAAAGCCTGGAAAGGAGCTCCCTACCCCTCAGGATGGAGGGGAGTGGGAGACCCCTGTACATGTGGCCCCTCCTGAGGAAGCAAGTGGAGCCCTGCTTGTGGTGGGGGAGCCTGGGGACGCCTCTGAAGAAGCTTCCCACTATGCCATTGGGTCAGGTGCCATGAGTAGAAGGGAGAGTGAGGCCCTAAAGAGTCACCCCTCCCAGCCAAAATCCACTTCCAACCAGGATGTACCCGGCCCAGTTATGGTTGAAAATGCTGCCCCATCTGCTGGGCCTGTGGGTGCTGGCAAGGCGGGAGATGGCCTCCTCTCGCCACCTCCAGTCTTGGCTCCGGCTGGATTTCTGGAGTTGGGAATTTCCATCTGCCCTGGGCTGCTTACTGGCCTGGGGGAGGAGGTGGAGGGGGGTCCTGAACCGCTGGCGCCCATAGGCTCCAGTTCCCCAAACAAACCCAGTGAGGACTCCTCCACCATCGATCCTGTGGGTGAGATTGTGACGGAGGCAGGACCAGCTGGCACAGCCGGGACATCCAGCCCACAGTGTGTGGTGGGTGTATCGGCCGCTGGTGGTGACGACCCAGAGGAGGATGGGGACTCGGTGTGGGGCGCGGAGGACGACCTTGAATCCATCGCCAGTGAGGCAGTGGACTCTCCCACCAGTCTCTTCTCATCCCCACAGAGGAACTCTGGGACTTCCTTGCGGCTTGCAGGGGTAGTCGCAAAAAAGTTCAGCTGGCCCTCAGCCAGTGGTTGAGTCTGGCGCTAATCATCCGGTCCGTCCATGCCCCCTTCAAGGGGAGGGTGCGGGTGTGAAACTGGTTGAGAGGTGCCAGTTTAAAGCGTTCCTCAATAGGTTGCTGGGGGAGGGGAAGGCAAGGTGCACTTTTGCTCCCTCCTCACAGTAAGGTGTCGGTGATGGGATCAAAGTACTTTTGACATGAAGATAACCATAGCCAGCCTCAACATCAACGGCAGAGGGTCTCTCCGCAGATTTCATAATCTCTCAGTCCTCAGGGGAAGGAGATATGGGGTGAGCTTTCTGTACGGGCTGCTCCTGCACACTCTCCACTTCCTCACACTTGCCTGCCGCCGAGACATGCCATGGCTTTCCGTGTTGCAATCTGGCGGTGAGGGGAATCTCTGGTGGAAGTGTCTCTATGTGGGAGTCCTCCCCCTTTACATCTGGGACCTGGAGTGGAGAGTGTTGCACAGGGCAGTCCCATGCAATAGACTATTAAGTCGGTTCACGGACTCCCAGGCCACCTGTAATTTCTGCGGCCTGGACGAGTCTGTGTTCCATGTTTACATGGAATGTGTGAGGTTGCAGCCCCTGTTAGAGTATTAGAAGGGGATGGTCCTCAGGTTTTGGTTCCACCTCAGCCCCATGCTCCTGGTCTTTGGGCGCCCGGTGCGGAGGGGCATGGGCCGGGAGGATGATATCCTCGGGCTGCTCCTGGGCCTGGCCAAGGTGGCAATTCACAGGTCTGGGCTGTGGGCCGTTGTGGGGTCCGTTCACCGTGATTGCCTGCCCCTCTTCCGAAGTTACGTTCGAACCTGAGTGTCCCTGGAGGAGGAGCATGCTGTGTCCGCTGGTACGCTTGAGGCCTTCCGTGACCAGTGGGCACTGCAGGGACTGGAATGCATCCTCGATGCCGACAATGCTGTTTTAATTTGAGTTTTTGTTTAATTTATCTGTTTTTAATAAAGTTATTTTAAAATGTATACAAAAGGGGCCAGGAATATAAAGGTCACCTTATAAAAACCAAAACGGGAAAACAAAAAGAAACAAAAATGAGTCTCAGCTGACTGCTGATTGTGGACTGGGAATTGGAGGCTGGAGGCTGTGTGACGGAGACTTTAAGGAAGGTTTTTCCATCTATCCCTGTCTACAAAGCAGGAAAACAGGAGGCCAAAGAAATGATCGCTCTTGTGAGTTTGGCTTTTTGCAGTCCTTTCATTGATTGTTGTGGGGAGGGGGAGAGACGAGACCTGAAGACCTTGGGTGGGGCTGTTTTGTTTCAATAGGGAGCTCCTGTGTTTAACAACGGTGAATAGGAGCTTCCTCCCCACCCCAACGACCTAGCCTGGGATAGCTGGAGCTGACCATGTGAAGAGACTTTCTCGTTTCTGTTTTTCCCTCAACACCAGAGGCAAAGTGTGCCTGGGCAGCTTATAGCTGTCCCAGGTGAACACATCGCTTCTCCCTGCCACCCACCTACCTCCAGCTGGAAGACCAGCGAAAGGACTGCCTTGAAATAATATCTGCAAAGAGACTGATTCCTCCTGGCCTTCCTCTCCTTCAGCCTCTCTCCCCTTCCATAACGTCCAGCAGAGTATTTGCGGGACAATTTGTTATTCTTTATTTATTTGTTTGTTTTCCCTTTCTCTCAAACTCTATTTTATTCAACGGTGGGTGTGACTCTTCTACCCCATGGCTTCACAGTTCTCTCCGGTGACGGGGCCTTCCTATGCTGCAGTAGCTGCAGCTGCTACTGTATCCCCGTCACCGTTTAAAATCTTGATGTCAAAGCATGGGGTGAAGAGTTACACCCACCCAACCACGACGATTAAAGCATGCGTTAAGGCAATGGCCGAGGTTGTCAGCCCCTCAGCCATGTTGCAGTCTCAAAGATGTGCGGGAAGGCAGTGCTTTTCCTGAAGACCGAGCGGGCGGTGGCCCTGGCCCTGAGTAGGGGGCTCACTGTGGGCAGGACTTTCCTGCCAGTGGACTCTCTGGAAGCCACTGCACAGCGTGTGATTCTGTCGAACGTCTTGCCCTTTATTCCTGATGAGCTCCTCTTCCTCCACCTGCACCATGTTGGGGAGATGAGGTCGGGGCTCACCTTGTAGCGCTCAGACCTCAGGAGAACAGCCTCCGACATATCTACTCCCGCCGCCGCCAGTTATTCATGCAGCTTCGAGTGCTTTCCTATAGGGGCCAAGCGCTGGTCATAAACCAACTGGTGGCCTCGATGTTGTGGTACCGGTGGTCACCCTGGCCTCGCCCCCTGCATTTGCCACCAAGATCCAGAAGAAGCTCATCGGTTTCCTCTGGGGAGAGAGGAAACACTGGGTCTCTGCTGCGGTCCTGAGTCTGTCGATTGAGGAGGGCGGCCAGTCACTGGTGTGCGTCCGCACCCAGGCTGCGACTGTCCGCCTTTGGATCCTGCAGAAATACCTGTACGTCGACCGCCCTCCCACATGGCATGCGCTGGCGACGTATTTTTTCCCACCAGGGGCACTGCCTTCATGACGACACGCAGCTCCCAGCAGAGAGCGTTAGCTGCGCTTCTGAGGGAGTTGCCTGTCTTTTACCGGGATCTATTCAGAGTCTGGAACATGGTCGCCTCCAGTCAGGGCACTCCCCCGCTGGCCGAGGAGAAGGTTCTAGCTGTCCGGGTGGCTTGCTGTGGGGACAGACCGACAGGTGGAGGGGTAGCCAAAGCCTCAGGGGCATTCCTCATTCCAGGTGTCGAGGGAGCCCGGCGGTGGAGGGTGCTGCACAGGGCAGTCCTGCGCAATAGGCTGTTAAGTAGGTTCACGGACTCCCAGGCCGCCTGTAATTTTTGCGGCCTGGACGAGTCTGTGTTCCATGTTTATACGGAGTGTGCAAGGTTGCAGCCTCTCTAAGTATTTGAAGGGGCTGTTCCTCAGGTTTTGGTTCCACTTCAGCCCCATGCTCCTGATCTTTGGGCATCCAGTGCGGAGGGGGGTGGGTGGGCTGAAGATCTCCTCATCGGTCTGCCCCTGGGCCTGGCCAAGGTGGCAATTCACAGGTCCAGGGTGCGGGCCGTCGGGGGAGGGGGGGGGCTCCATCCGCCCTGATTGCCTGCCCCCCTTCCGAGGTTACCTTCACACCCGGGTGTTCCTGGAGAAGAAGCAGGTGGTGTCCATTGGTTCACTTGAGGCCTTCCATGACCACTGGGTACTCAGGGGCTGGAGTGCATCGTCGATGCAGAGAATTGCATTTTAATTTGAGTTCATTTTAGTTATCTGTTTTTAATAATGTTATTTATTTAAAATGCATATAAAACGGGGCCTGGGGAGTAAAGGCACCCTCCTGACAAAGATAAAAAGGGCTTGGCGTATAAAGGCTTCCTTCATAAAACGAATGGGTTAGATACAGAGTAAAGTTCCCTCTACACAGTTGGGACATATTCAACACCACAAACAGCAATGACATGAATGACCAATTCAAACCTTGTTCTTCTTCAAACGGTGTCATGAGATCTGTGTAAAAAAACACATCTCTTTCCAAGTATAGTGCCTTCGAAAGTATAGAACAGCCTCAGGACTGACCCTCAGACAGTTCAGCACTCCTTCAATACTGACCCTCCAACACTGTAGCACTCCCCCTTCGACAGTGCGGCACTCCCTCAGTACTGTCCCTCTGACAGTGCAGCCCGCCCTCAGTACTTCCTCCAACAGTGCAGCACTCCCTCAGTGCTGCCCCTTCGACAGTGCGGCACTCCCTCAGTACTGCCCCTCTGACACTGCAGAATTCCCTCAGTACTGTTCCTCCGACAGTGCAGCACTTCCTCGGTACTGTCCCTCAGACAGCTCGGCACTCCCTCGGTACTGCCCTTCTGACAGTGCAGCAGTCCCTCAGTACTGTCCCTCCAACAGTGCAGCAGTCCCTCAGTATTGTCCCTCCGACACTGCAGCAGTCTGTCAGTACTGTCCCTCTGACAGTTTAGTGCTTCCTCAGTACTGTCCCTCTGACAGTGCAGCACTTCCTCAGTGCTGCTGAGATTACATTGTTACGACCAGGTGAGAAAGGTGTCTAGGGGTCCCTCTCAGCCTTCACCTGGTCTTACCGTAACAGAGTTTAATTTTTCAAACTCTGTGTTTTTAGCTCCCCCTTGGTGAATCCTTGTTCACTGATTTCCAATTATAAGGCAAAGAAACCAACACAAACAAGTTTTCTTAGGTTTAAAGAAAATAAGGTGAAATTTATTTAAGTTGAACTTAAACTCTAATTCGGTTAATGCCTACGGATACATGATGTGCCCCACGCGAGCATGCATATGTGATACACACATGCAAATAGAGACAGAAAAAAACAGAAGAAAAATAAAGTGGAAAGGTTTGAGGCAACATGTGAAGAGGTTTTGTTACGGTTCTTTGAGCTCACTGTAGAGTCCTTGATTGTAGGTAGATCTTGCTTTTCGTTGGGGCCCAGTATTCTTCTTAAACCTTGTTCACTGTAGGAGACTTTTCTCTCTTGAAGTTCATGTGTCTTCAGTGGATTCAGAGGCTTGTGAGAAAGAGTTGGGAGCAGACAGGAGAGATCTTCTCAGTCCAGGAACAAACAGTCTTTCTTCAGTTCAAACTGTTCGTACAGTTCAGAAAAAACAGGTTGCCAAGCAGGCTAGTCATGTGACCAGCTGGTCTGACCACATCTGTTTGTGGATTCGGCTATCCCAGCAGTCATCCTGAAATTTGAGCTCCCTCACCTTCAATGTCTGGTGCTCAAAGTCCTTTGTGGGTTAAATTGGATAAGGGAAGTAGCCTCTCTTGTCCTTATTGGTATGCAAATGTCCTCTATCCAAGTCTGTCAGCCCTTGTAACAGGCCTTCTCTTCTTCCCAGCAACAATTTGAAATTAATAATGTCCATATGGTGAAATTAATATGCCTTATTCTTGGCAGGTGGGGGCCCAGCATGACAACATGCTGACATTTTTGAGTGGGCTTTGAACACAGCCTCAAAGGGGAGGGTACTGCCAACTGAGCCAACCTTCACACATGTTATTCTTGGATGCTTTGCTCCTCAAATTCCATTGTTTTGAAGAATGAGCAGTCGCTCAACATACCTCTCAGTCCCAAACACTGACTGCACCAACATAAAACATACATTTTTTTGATGTTCAATTAGGATTTTACACTTAGACATTTTAACCCTAAATTGCTCTAAATTACACATAAGTTCCCATTGATCCAGAACTTGATTAGAAGCAGTTGTAATTGAAAAAAAGCTCAAGCATATATGCATTTAATCTTGTAACTGATTAAACTAATAAGCTAATGTTGGGCATTCTACATTCTTGGGATTTAGCTCTTGATATAAACTGTACACCACATCTGTACTACCTCAAAGTACGAAACCAGCTCAATAAATAATATTTAAAACTGGTAGTACTTTCAACAAGAAAATGTGAACTCTGGACGCATGCAAATAGGGCATGCTGCTTCCATTAATCCCCAACTGCACACTATCCAACTCAGCACCAGCACTGAACCAACAGCCTTCAACCTCCTCAAATACAAACCTCCCTGGAATCACTGCCCAACTAGACTAAAGAGCTCCACACAATGATAACCAGCACAATGCATCCTTTGACAGCATCTTCCAAACCCACGACCTCTACCACCTAGAAGGACAAGGGCAGCAGATGCATGGGAACACCACCACCTGCAAGTTCCCCTCCAAGCCACACACCATCCTGACTTGGAACTATATCGCCATTCCTTCGCTGTCGCTGGGTCAAAATCCTGGAACTCCCTTCCTAACAGCACTGTGGGTATACTCACACCAGATAGACTGCAGTGGTTCAAGAAGACAGCTCACCACCACCTTCTCAAGGGTAATCAGGGATGAGTAACAAATGCTGGCCTAGCCAGTGATGCCTACATCCCAGGAAAAGAATTATTAAAAAACAACATTAAGCAAACTTTCCTCCCACAGCTCATCCTGGACAGACTGACATGGCAGCAACTGTCCAGTTCAGAAGTTGTCAGGTGTCCCTTCAATTGTATTGAAAAAAAAAATCACTGGATGGAATGTGATGCTTCAAGCTGATCCTTGTGAAATAATTTGCTGGTTTCTGAGACTCTTTGCAATTAATTGGTTTGTCTAATCCATGCATTCCCAAACTGTATTGCTGAGGGAATTTTGTCTCAAAGGGAGTGTCCATTCTCAAAGGGTTCTCCCCGTGTGTCGGTCCTGACCAGAACTTCAACTACTTCACCAAGAGGATGGCATGGGTGGCACATTTCTACAGCATTAAATGTGCCACCCTTCGTCAAGCATCCGCAATTGGCAGAACAAGATCTGCAGTGAAGATTGGACATTCTGATTTTCCTAACCTTCTGAGGCAGCTCACCAACCCTTTCCCTCAAAAAAGTTCCCACCTCTGGTGATAAATGTCCTCAAATATTGGCATAGGAGGTCACCTATATTAGTAGGCATTTATTGGCTACCCTCATGGCCCTGGATACATCTGAGTGGATTGCTTCAGAGGGCAATTGAGGGTCAACCATATTGGTGCCAACTGGAGTTCCATGTAGGCTACACTGGGTAAAGGTGGCAGATTTCTTTCCTTAAGGGGGCATCAGGGAACCTGCTGGGGTTTACACAGGAGAAAACTCCTTCTTCTTCACCTCAAGTCAAAAGGTGACCCAGCACCAGCTGGAAGGGTGTGGCAGCAGATAGCAGAGTACACCGATCTTGGCTGAACTTCTGAAAGAAGTCCAGTGATCTTACCTGGAGGGGCAATGTTGGCAGAGGCAAGGGCATCTCTTGTTTACAATCTGCACTAATAACGCAGGCATGGAGCAGCAGTTTGTTCCCATTCGATTCGTGTGATATTCTCCACCTTTCCATTTTGGATAATCTGAGTGAGTATTGTATTATATTTTATCACAGGGGTATGCTAGAGAGGCAGCAGTGGCTGTTCCCAATTGCCAAGGAGAAACCCCTTTATTTCCATTAGAGGGTACAGATTACTGCCTCACAATGATGGCATGCCTGGCTATGTGGCAGTCACTTGCTTGATATAGTGCCAGTTGTCACACACTAACTGCGTAGTGATTGAATAATACTTCTCTTTGTTTAGCCAGGAGGACTCTGAATAGTGACATGAGTCCCATCAGTAACCCCATATGCTTTGGTGGAAAGGAAGGACGGATTGCATTGGGTTAGACAGTGGAAAGCTCCCTTTACACTGTCCCATCAAACACTCCCAGGGTAGTTGCAAATTTCCCTTACCACTTTCACGATAAAGCAAAGCATTCAAAGGCTTCGCTCCATAGAGTAGCAAGACCTGAGATGCAGGGTAACCCTCGGTGGGTACCCCTCTTCCTCATGTTTTGTCTAACCTCTGTGGCATTGCATCCAAATGCTCTTATCTCTCATCCCTCATCCTTCAAATGAAAAAGGTAGGATGGAATTTTGAAAGTCACTCCTGCTGGGGCCTGGGTATGCAAGCCCCTCCCACAGGATACATGCAGGCTTCTAAGAGGCTCATCTCTAAACAGGGAATGTGGAATGGGGCACATTTCTGGCATTGTGCATGAAGGCTCACATTCCCTGTGATTTAAAAAAGGCACACCTCAGGCACAGGATCCAACAAAATTGCTTGGATACATCCTCCCCACACTACACATTCTCCCTGCCCTCGCCTATCCCTTGAGTGGTATCCCTTATACCCCTTCCCTCTACTCATGCAAACCCTCCTCCCCTTTCCCCAAAATAGTATCCCCTTCCCTCCTCTTCAGGTTGTACCCCTTCCACTTGCCCTATATGACACCCGTTCCCCTCATCTCTGCCCCATTTGGCAACCCCTCTTCTCCATTTGCTACCCACTCCCTTCTCTCCCACATGCTACTGCTTTTCCTTTCTCTTATCTGCTATCCGCTCCCTTCAGTTGTGTCTGCCCCATTTGGCTCCCTGTTTGCTTCACATTGGAGCATCTTCCCCCCTTGCCTATCCCCTGCAGCTCAAATAATTAAAGCTTGTTTCCCTTCCATTCCCTTTGCAGACAGTTGCTGATCACATGCTTCTGCCCTGCTACAAGCGTCCAGATTTAGCTGATATATCAAATACTTTTCATGTGGGCAAGTAAACCTTAAGAGTGTGTAGAGTAATCTAAGTGCAGCTGTGGTACACAGTGATGCACTTACCAATGAGCCAAGTATCCTTTGCCTACATTAGCCTGATAGTGAGTTCAAACTGCAGGCTCAATCCACACAATCACCCAGAGATACTAATTCACAGCTCAATTTGCACCCACAGCCATCTGTGCTGGAGGAACAAATATTTGCCATTCAACGGTTGCATCAAGAACTCACGAATTAAGTACAGCTTCCGAGTAAAGGACTCTTCACAATGAGAGCCTTTCTTTGTCCTTCTTTGAGTACTTCACATCCTTGAGGGCCACAATGTACAGCAGCAGCTTGCCACTGCACTGGAGAAAATGCACATTAAGAAATAACTTGCTATTATATCATGCCTTTCATGACCTCAGGATGTCCCAAAACAATTTACAGCCAATGAAGTACTTTTGAAGTGTAGTAACTGTTATAATTTAGGAAAGGTAGCAGCCTATTGGTGCATGCAAACAAGCAGCACATGAGATAATGACCAGACAAACTATTTTTTTTAGTGATGTTGGTTGAAGGATAAAACTTGAGTTAATAAGAGACAGGTAGCAGGGATTTGTTAAAGGCAAATAGTTTCTAACTAACCTGATTGAGTTCTTTGAGGACGTAACAGAAAGGGTTGATGAAGTTAGTGCAGTAGATGTTGTATATATGGATTTTCAAAAGGCATTTGCTAAAAGTGTATTAAATGCATGTTATTAAAGGGATGGTGAGCACATAACTGGCTAAGGGATAGGAGGCATAAAATAAAATAGATTTTTTGACTGTAAAAAGGATGCAGTGTTGTCCCCCAGGGGTTGGTATTATGAACATTGCTTTTCTTGTTATATATAAATGAACTAGTCTGAAAGGGTTAATCTTAGAGCATGTAAAGAAAACCGCCCACCATGATGATGTAAGAGATCATGTGGGACAGGCTCAAGAACAGTTACAGCGTGGTTTTTGAAGGAATCACACAGGCTAGTGTGCAGTGTAGATAGTTGTTATGAAATAAATATTAAGTCTAAGAACCTCTCTGCCTAGTCTCTATAAGGTGGCAGCATAAATGACCAAACATATAACAAACACCTTCAGTATAGGAAATAGAATTTTGAAGTTTGTGGCTGTTCCAAAACTTGGCAATGTAAGAAATAGTGAGCATGGTAGCAGCAGATTTCAGGAGACATAGACTGCTGAAAGGGGCAGACACATGGCAGATACAGTTTAATATGGAAAAGTATGAAGTGCTATAGTTTGGGAGAAGCAACATGCAAAGCCAGTATAATCTAAATGGTACTATTCTGAGGGCAGTGTAAAAGCAGAGGCATCTGATCATATTCACAAATTTTTGAGAGTGGCAGAGCAAGTTGATCAGGTGGTTTAAAAAGCACGTGGGAAATATCAGCTTTGTAAATGGGGGCATTGAAACCAAAAACAAGGAAGTCATGCTAAACCTTTACAAATTGCTGGTTAGGCATCAGCTGGAGTATTGTGTACAATTCTGGACATCACACTTTAGGAAGGAGGTCGTCCTTGGAAGGGGTAGAGGAGATTTACAAATATGATACCAGGGATGAGGGAGTTCAGTTATGTGGAGAGATTGAAGAAGCTGGGATTGTTCTCCTTCCAGCAGAGAAGGTTAAGGGGAGATTAAATGTAGGTATTCACAATTATGAGGGGTTTTGATAGAACAAGTAGGGAGAAATGATTTCCTCAGGAAAGAGGGTTGGTAACCAGAGGTCATTGATTTAAAATAATTGACAAAATAACTAGAGGGGCAATAAGGAGAAATTTCTTCACACAGAGGGTTGTTAAGACCTGGAATTCACCACCTGAAAAGGGGGGGGGGGGTGGAATCAGATCCCATAGGAACTTTCAAAAGACAACTGGACATGAAGAGGACTACTTTGCAGGGTTATGGGGAAAAAGCTGGGGTGAGGAACTAATTGCACAGATCTTTCAAAGAGCCAACACAGACATGATGGGCTGAATGGCCTCCTTCTGTGCCCTAATATTCCTTGAATCAATGCCACTGGGGAGAAGTCCCCTACTGTTTTTTGAATAGTAGTGTGGGATCTTTTTACATACATCTGAGAGAATAGACAGGTCCTCAGTTTAACATCTCATCTGAGAGATGGCACCTCCGACAGTGAAGCACTTTCTTAGTACTGCACTGGGAGTGTCAGCCTCAATTACTGTCTTGTGTGCCCAAAGTCACTTTAAAGACATTCACTAAAACTTTCAGCTTTGAGGGGTAGGCGGGCATAAAACGGGCACTACTGGAATGGCGCCGGATTCAACATCACAAGTCTTATTTTCCACTGACGTTGAAAGTTCTGTCTATTATTCTGGTGTTTTGATTCCAGAGCAAGTAAAACATTTAATACAAACTGCTTGCTTGGACCTGAAATCCCTACTAGATTGTTCAGGTATTGTGTCATGCTGTGAGCTTGGCTCTGAATCAGAAGGGGGAGGGGCCTGTTGGATCTTACTGCGGGGAAAATGGCTGTTGCATTTGTCCAATTAAGACTCACATAATAGTCCATTGTATGCGAAAGCGCCTTGAGATGTTTCTGAGAGGCCTGTGATATCAATGCAAGTCTTTCTGTTCACCCGAGAAATGATTCAAGGGCCGCAGTTTATATGTTACGACCCTTTGGATCCCGATCCGAGGGTGCTGCTAACTGAGCCAAGCTGACACGTAGGTTTAAACAGAGAACATCGCAAGGCACTTCGCAAACGCAGGAAGAAGCAGACAATAGCAGCAAGGTTAAGAAAAGTGATCAGGAGTGAAGTTCAAAGATACGTTTAGTTTAGTTTAGAGATACAACACTGAAACAGGCCCTTCGGCCCACCGAGTCTGTGCCAACCATCAACCACCCATTTATACTAATCCTACACTAATTCCATATTCCTACCACATCCCCACCTGTCCCTATATTTCCCTACCACCTACCTATACTAGGGGCTATGGGGAAGTTTTTAAAGGGGGGGAGGGAGAAAATGGGGAGGGGCAAAATGGGGAGGAGGCGTTCAGAAAGGAAGTGGTGGACAGGGACTGCAAGAGGGTGCACCAGAAGCAAGAAGACTGAGAGGTAAGGCAGAAGGACTTCAGTTATGTGGAGAGACTGGATAAGCTGGAATGGTGCCTTTTAGAGCAGAAAAGATGAAGGGAAGATTTAATAGAGGTGTTCAAAATGAGGGGTTTTGACAGAATAGATGGGAAGAAATTATTTCCACTGGCAGAAGGGTTGGTAACCAGAGGACACAGATTTAAGGTAATTGGCAAAAGAACTAGAGGAAAGATGAGAAGAATGTTTTTTACGCAGTGAGTTATTGTGATCTGGAACGTCCTGCCTGAAAAGGTGGTGGAAGCAGATTTAATTGTAAGTTTCGAAAGGAAATTGGATAACTACTTGAAAAGGAGAAATTTACAGGACTACAAGGAAAGAGCAGGGGAAGTGGGACTAATTGGAGTTCAGAGAGCCAGCACATGCATGGTGAGCTGAATGGCTTCCTTCTGTGTAGTACGATTCTCTGACTCAGGGAGAGAAGATTGAAAACAAACGTGTTTTTTATAAATCCACAATTGGCTGAGCACTGACAAATTAAAGAAAGGTGCCTTCATGACAAACTCTCATCGGTCACATATTGGCCAGATGGAAATGCATGAGGGCCTTGGAGCCTGCCAATCAGCCATGTTTATTAAGGACCTGATTAACGACAAGTTTCCTTTGCAATGAGCAATGATTGATGGTGTGTTGCCTTACCCTTTGTTGTCAAGTGGACAGCTCCCTTGGCTGATCAAAGGCCTGGAGACAAAACACGGATGGAGGTTACTTGCGGTGAACCCTGTCATGCAGTGCTTTGATCGCATGAAGCCATGCGGGAGCACCTCCCCAGAAAACCAGCAGACGGCAAACTTAATGAAAATAAATGGATGCTCCTTGCCTCATTAGGAGGTCATTTTGCTGCTGAGTTTTCTCTATAATTTATATCCGGTGATTTAAGGTTCTTGACTGGGATTTATAGGAATTCAACTATTTTAGTTCATTTCTAAACAATTACATTTTTTTTTTGCATAGTAAATGGAACTGTTGGCTTGAAATAGAGTTAGAACCAAAGTTTGAAAGGACGTCCTGTGTCGGCTTGGCTCAATTGTAGCACTCTTGTCTCTAAATCAGAAGTCTGGGCCCACTCCAGAGAATTGAGCACAGAATCTATGCTGACACTACCAACCTGGTATTGAGAGAATGCTCCACTGTCAGAAGTGCCATATTTTAGATGAGATGTTAAACATAAGAACATAAGAAATAGGAGCAGGAGCAGACCATTCGGCCCCATGAGCCTGCTCCACCATTCAATGCAATCATGGCTGATCTCCTGCCTCAACTCCACCTTCCCACTCACTCCCCATATCCTTTGATTCCCTGAGAGCCCCAAAAATCTGTCTATCACAGCCTTAAATATATTCAATGATGGAGTATCCACTGCCATCTGGGGTAGAGCATTCCAAAGATTCACAACCCTATCAGTGAAGAAATATCTCCTCATCTCAGTCCTTAATGATTGGCCCTTTATCCTGAGATTGTGCTGCCCATGTTTTGGATTCCTTGACCAGCGGAAACAATCTCTCAGTGTCTATCCTATCCAGCCCCTTCAGAATCTTGTATGTTTCAATGAGATCACTTCTCATTCTCCTAACCTCCAGAGCGTATAGACACAATTTATTCAGCCTCTCATCATTAAGCTGAGACCTCTATCTCTCTTTGGGTAGGTGTTAAAGATTGATGAGGACATCTCCTGATGTCCTGGCCCACCTATATTCCTCCCTCTATATAGTATCACCAAAAAACTGACCTGGTTGCTGTTGGTGGGATCTTCCTTTGTGCAAAATGAGTGCAGCATTCATGTATATAATAGCAGCAGTTCATTGTATGTAAAGAGCTTTGAAAGAAATGGACTTACATCATACTGTGGGACCCTAGGGAGCATGTATGAGCTGTCCTCTGAACAGACGACGTGTCGAATCTTCTGTTAGGTGCACTGATCCTGATGGTAAAGATTGTTGTTTTTTTTTGGAATGAACTGTGAGGTACTGGAACAGACTATCCTAACAGAAATTGAAACAAAAACTTCAGGTTTCTGGGGGAGCTAAAACTGGTTGGAACCAGATAAAAAGGAGACAGAACCATACGCGATCAGATGGTAGGAAGCCCTTTTTTACTGGCAGGTTGAAGATAGTGAAGACTGGGTTCTGGAAGTGGTTTCTGTTATTAAATGAACTGATTAACCAGACCTGGCTATGCAGTACACAGGGTTGTCATTGAAGGGCACGGATAAAGCCAATACTGGTGATCCACACTGCCAAGCCTGTCGAGAGCAGAACTGAGAAGGTTCTGGTGAAGTATGCTGAATTTGTTTTGGTGAAGACAGTATGTCTGGAATTCTGGATTAAAGTGAAACTGCTGTCAGTTGGGAATTGTGGCTACATATGACCATACGAATAAGGAGCAGAAGTAGGCAAATCGGCCCATCGAGCCTTCTCCACCATTCAATAAGGTCATGGCTGATCTGTTTCTGTCTCGAATTCCACACTCCCATCTACCGCCATAATCTTTGATTCCCTTGCCTAGCAAGAATCTATCTACAAGAAATGCTGGAACCACTCAGCAGGTCTGGCCGCATCTGTGGAAAGAGAAGCAGAGTTAACGTTTCGGGTCAGTGACCCTTACTTCTGGAGAAGGGTCATTGACCCGAAACGTTAACTCTGCTTCTCTTTCCACAGATGCTGCCAGACCTGCTGAGTGGTTCCAGCATTTCTTGTTTTTATTTCAGATTTCCAGCATCCGCAGTATTTTGCTTTTATATAAGAATCTATCTACCTTCTCCTTAAAAATATTCAATGACACCGCCTCCACTGCCTTCTGAGGCAGAGAATTCCAAAGTTGCACAACCCTCTGAGAGAAAAAACTTCGCCTCCTCTCTGTCCTAAAAGGGCAACCCCTAATTTTAATACGGTGCCCCCTAGTTCTGGACGCACCCACAAAAGGAAACGTCCTTCCTACATCCACCTTGTCAAGACCATTCAGGATCTTATAAACTTCAATCAAGTCTCCCCTCACTCTTCTAAATTCCAGTGAAAACAAGCCCAGTCTGTCCAACTTTTCCTCAGAGGACAACCCCCTCATTCTAGGTATCAATCTAGTAAACCTCCTCTGAATCACCTCCAAAGCATTCACATCCTTCCTTAAATAAGGAGACCAGAATTGCACACAGTATTCAAGACGTGGTCTCACCAATGCCCTATATAACAGAAGCATAACATCCTTACTTTTATTTTCAATTCCTCTCGTAATATTGGAAGACAGAATCTGGAGATCTACCTGAGGAATTGCAAGTTTTGACGAACAGAGTGACTATAATTTGGTGCTATACATGCTGAGTAGACTACCCAGTAAATCAATGAGATCCATCTTTGTTTTATCTGATAGTGAATGTATAATTTGTAATATCTTGACCATGAATCGTCTGGTAATTCATGTTTAATTTATGTTGATTTTGGTTTTGATTGTGAAAGTAAAAGTTTTAAAAGTGAAATTTTGTCCATTTGTTTTTCTTTATTGGGGTCGTTCAATAAAATCGGTTCTTTTGGTGCATTGGTCTCCACGGGGATCATAACAATATAAACACAAAATCTTTCTTTCACCATCTTCATAATTTTGGATGGCTTCTTTATTGAATATACATAATGTGTGAAACATTGGGTAGCTGACTGAGATATTATCATACAGCTACATTAATCCCAGTCTTGAAATACTGTCACATCAGCAACCAAAATTCATAAAACACAAAGTAGATATTTCACTCTGTTTTGGGTCTTTTTACTGAATGATGACTGGATTAGATGTGCCTTCGTTGGGCAGAATCTGATGCCATTGTCTCAACCAAGTAGTACGTCAGGTTTTGTTATTATTGCTTTTAGTAGCAGTTTTGATACAACTGAGTGCCTTGCTAGGCTATTTCAGTGGGCAGTTAAGAGTCAACCACGCTGCGATGAAACTGGAGTCACATGTAGGCCCAGACAGGGTAGGACAGCAGGTTTCCTTCCCTAAAGGGATAGACAGGGTAGATGCAGCTAGGATGTTTCCCCTGGTTGGGGAGTCTAGAACCAGGGGACACAATTTCAAAATAAGGAGGAAGCTTAGGACTGAGATAAGGAGAAATTTCTTTACTCAGAGGGTTGTGAATCTTTGGAATTCTCTACCCCAGAGGCTCAGTCATTGAGTATATTTAAAGCAGAGATTGACAGATTTCTAAATACAAATGACATAAGGAGATATGAGGATAGTGTGGGAAAAGGCATTGAAGTGGATGATCAGCCATGATCATATTGAATGGCGGAGCAGGCTCGATGGGCTGAATGGCCTACTCCTGTTCCTATGTTCCTAAAGGGCGTTAGTGAACCGGTTGGGTTTTCACAACAATCCGAAAGCATCACGTTTACTTTTACTGCTATCCAACAATTGGAAGCTCTATCCAGATGAAGTTCTAACAGCTTTGTTCTGAGACACTTAAAAGACAATGATGGGACAGCCTTGTAACTCACTCCCAATATTTCTATGTAGTTCATTCAAAGAGAACAATAGTGAATAAATTTACAAGCGTGACTGAGCTTCACTTCTTGCAAAAGCAATTCCTACTCACTGTCAAATGTCTCCCAGGCGAAACCCCTGCTACTGAAACCTCAGCAGACCACGAGTGAGCAAAATAAGGACAGGAAAGGCAAGCAAAGCAACTGATGAATAGAGAAAGCTAGGCAGAAAAATAAAATGTGACAAGGTGTAGGAGAAAGAGAAGCGTGTGATAACGAGTCTCCACAAATAATAGTCTTGTGTCGAGTCAAGTATCGCACTTCAAATTGTCAAAAGTAGGGACATGAAGTCAATTATTTCTTGCTGGTGCCTTCTGACCCAGAGTCAGGAATTTGCAAGCACCTGACAATCTACAAAACTTCCCTCACCATCAGCACCTGACCTCCAAATGACCTGAAGAATGACCTTTCTCACAATGAAACTTTGTCACCTTAAAGGGACTGGCCATCTTAAACCCAGCTGCACCTTAACTGCAGAATAATACATTCCAGATCACTTGATATAATGCCACTACTATTCTCATAAAACTGCACTCCATCCAAATTGCTGCGAGCAATGCCACGGGAGAATTGATAATTCTATAAAATTATTTTCCTGTATTTCTTTTTGTTTGTGATCATTCTCACTCTAAACAGCTGCCTTAGATTAGCAATTTAACTTAACTGTCAGGACTTTCATCATTATCTGTGAACATGACATTCAGAAAGCAGATACCTCAAAAAGGTAGCATCTTTCACTCAGTTGGATAATGGAAGCTCAGCAAATAACACCCCTGCCTCTGGGACAGAGGATGGTGGGTTCAAGTCTCCCTCGGGGCTGGCACTACCAACGTAGTACTGAGGGAGTGCTGCACTGCCTGAGGCGCCATCTTTCAGATGAGACATTAAACTAATGCCCTCTCTGTGCTCTCAGGTGGATGTAAAAGATCACATGGCATTATTTTGAACAAGAGCAGGGGTATTCTCCCTGGTGTCCAGGACATTATTTATCCTTCAACCAACATCACTTAAACAGATTATCTGCCCATTATCACATTGCTGTTTGTGACAGCTAGTTAGACACTACTTGGCTGCTGCATTTCCTACATTACAACAGTGACTACACTTCAGTAAGTACTACATTGCTTCAGAGAGCTTCAGCAAGTCCTGAGGTCATGAAACACTCAACATCAATGCATTTCCTGGGAGGTGGAATCAAAGGCCCTCCTCCCACCAACTCAGGGGTGGAATTGATAAATAATCTCCCTGTCACTGCAAATCCTGGCTGAAGTGTTGCTAACTGTGCCGTAGTTTGTGCTATCATTAAACTGACAGAGTTGTCAGATAACATGTCTCCTGCACATGCTGATTATGTCCCAATGAAAGGGCTGATGGAGATAAAGATTTATTTTCTGTTCTTTATCTTCAGTGATTCCAGCCTATAACTCACTCCTGGGTATCTGTTATTCTGTATATAAATCCATCTGATCCCCTCAATTAGATTCCAGCCTGTATCTCTCTCCTGGGTATCTGTAATTCTATATTATAAACCACCCAAACCCCTCGATTAGATTCCAGCCTGTAACTCACTCCCAGATATCTGTTATTCCATATATAACCCACCCAAACCCCTCAGTTAGACTTCAACCTGTATCTCTCTCCTGGGTATCTGTTATTCTATATATTAACCACCCAAACCCCTCGATTAGATTCCAGTCTGTAACTCACTCCCACGTATCTGTTATTCCATATATAACCCATCCAAACCCCTCAATTAGATTCCAGCCTGTAACTCACTCTTGAGTATCTGTTATTCTACATATAACCTACAGAACCACAGAAAACTTTCGGCACAGAAAAAAAAACTAGCCGCCTAATCTAACCGCACCTTCAAGCACCTGGTCCATAGCCTTGCACTTCAGGTGCATGTCCAGGTACCTTTTCAAAGAATTGAGGGTTTCTGCCTCCACCACCATTCCTGGCAGTGAATTCCAGACACCCACCACCCTCTGGGTGAAAAAGTTTTTCCTCAGGTCCCCTCTAATCCTTCTACCAATCAGCTTAAATCTGTGCCCCCTGGTAATTGACCTCTACGCTAATGGAAACAGGTCCTTCCTGTCTACTCTATCGAGGCCCTCATAATTTTGTACACCTCAATTAAGTCACCCCTCAGCCTCCTCTGTTCTAAGAAAACAACACTAGCCTATTCAATCTTTCCTCGTGGCTGAAACTTCCGAGCCCTGGCAACATTCTTGTAAATCTCCTCTGTAATCTCTCCAGAGCAATTATGTCCTTTCTGTAATGTGGTGACCAAAACTGTACGCAATACTCCAGCTGTGGCCTAATCTGTGTTTTATACGGTTCCAGCATTATATCCCTGCTTTTGTATTCTATACCTCGGCCAGTAAAGGAAAGCATTCCATATGCCTTCTTCACCGCTCTATCTACCTGTCCTGCCACCTTCTGGGACCTGTGGACATGCACTCCACGATCTCTCACTTCTACGCCTCTCAATATCCTCCTGTTTATTGTGTATTCCTCGCTTTATTTGCCCTCCCCAAGTGCATTACTTCACACTTATCTGGATTGAAATCCATTTGCCACTTTTCCGCCCACTCAACCAAACTATTGATATAATTCTGGATTCTCCAGCTATCCTCTTCATTATCAACTACACAGCCAATTTTTGTGTCATCAGTAAATTTCCCAATCATGCCTTTTTTTTAATTCATTCATGGGATGTGGGTGTCGCTGGCCAGGCCAGCATTTATTGCCCATCCCTAATTGCTCTTGAGAAGGTGGTGGTGAGCTGCCTTCATGAACTGCTGCAGTCCATTTGGGGTAGGTACACCCACAGTGCTGTTAGGAAGGGAGTTCCAGGATTTTGACCCAGCGACAGTGAAGGAACGGCGATATATTTCCAAGGCAGGATGCTGTGTGACTTGGAGGGGAACTTGCAGGTGGTGGTGTTCCCATGAATTTGCTGCCCTTGTCCTTCTAGTTGGTAGAGGTCGCGGGTTTGGAAGGTGCTGTCTAAGGAGCCTTGGTGCATTGCTGCAGTGCAACTTGTAGATGGTACACACTGCTGCCACTGTGTGTCAGTGGTGGAGCGAGTGAATGTTTGTAAATGGGGGCCAATCAAGTTTGTCCTGGATGGTGTCAAGCTTCTTGATTGTTGTTGGAGCTGCACCCATCCAGGCAAGTGGAGAGTATTCCATCACACTCCTGACTTGTGCCTTGTAGATGGTGGACAGGCTTTGGGGAGTCAGGAGGTGAGTTACTCGCCTCAGGATTCCTAGCCTCTGACCTGCTCTTGTGGCCACGGTATTTATATGGCTACTCCAGTTCAGTTTCTGGTCAATGGTAGCTCCGAGGATGTTGATAGTGGGGGATTCAGCGATGGTAATGCCTTTGAATGTCAAGGGGAGATGGTTAGATTCTCTCTTGTTGGAGATGGTCATTGCCTGGCACTTGTGTGGCGCGAATGTTACTTGCCACTTATCAGCCCAAGCCTGAATATTTTCCAGGTCTTGCTGCATTTCTACACGGACTGCTTCAGTATCTGAGGAGTCACGAATGGTGCTGAACATTGTGCAATCATCCGCGAACATCCCCACTTCTGATCTTATGACTCTTTTGTCCATGTTTGAACTGAGGCTGTAATGAGGTCAGGAGCTGAGTGGCCCTGGCAGAACCCAAACTGAGCGTCACTGCGCAGGTTATTGCTAAGCAAGTGCTGCTTGATGGCGCTGTTGATGACACCTTCCATCACTTTACTGATGATAGAGAGTAGGCTGATGGTGCAGTAATTGGCCGGGTTGGATTTGTCCTGCTTTTTGTGTACAGGACATATTTGGGCAATTTTCCACATTGCAGGGTAGATGCCAGTGTAGTAGCTGTACTGGGACAGCTTGGCTAGGGGTGCGGCAAGTTCTGGAGCACAGGTCTTCAGTACTATTGCCGGAATATTGTCAGGACCTATAGCTTTTGCAGTGTCCAGTGCCTTCAGTCGTTTCTTGATATCACGCTGAGTGAATCGAATTGGCTGAAGTCTGGCATCTGTGATGCTGGGGACTTCAGGAGGAGGCCAAGATGGATCATCAACTCAGCACTTCTGGCTGAAGATTGTTGCAAATGCTTCAGCCTTATCTTTCGCACTAATGTGCTGGGCTCCCCCATCATTGAGGATGGGGATATTTGTGGAGCCACCTCCTCCAGTTAGTTGTTCAATTGTCCACCACCATTCACGGCTGGATGTGGCAGGACTGCAGAGCTTAGATCTGATCCGTTGGTTATAGGATCGCTTAGCTCTGTCTATCGCATGCTGCTTACGCAGTTTGGCATGCAAGTAGTCCTGGGTTGTAGCTTCACCAGGTTGACACCTCATTTTGAGGTATGCCTGGTGCTGCTCCTGGCATGCCCTCCTGCACTCTTCATTGAACCAGGGTTGGTCTCCTGGCTTGATGGTAATGGTAGAGTGGGGGATATGCCGGGCCATGAGGTTACAGATTGTGGATGAGTACAATTCTGCTGCTGCTGATGGCCCACAGTGCCTCATGGATGCTCAGTTTTGCATTGCTAGATCTGTTCGAAATCTATCCCATTTAGCATGGTGATAGTGCCACACAACACAATGGACGGTATCCTCAATGTGAAGGCGGGACTTCGTCTCCACAAGGACTGTGCTGTGGTCACTCCTACCAATACAGTCATGGACAGAAGCATCTGCAGCAGGTAGATTGGTGAGGACGAGGTCAAGTATGTTTTCCCCTCGTGTTGGTTCCCCCACCACCTGCCGCAGACCCAGTCTAGCAGCTATGTCCTTTAGGACTCGGCCAGCTCGGTCAGTAGTGGTGCTATCGAGCCACTCTTGGCGATGGACATTGAAATCCCCCACCCAGAGTACATTTTGTGCCCTTGCCACCCTCAATGCTTCCTCCAAGTAGTATTCAACATGATGGAGTACTGAGTCATCAGCTGAGGAAGGGCGGTAGGTGGTAATCAGTAGGAGGTTACCTTACCCATGTTTGACCTGATGCCATGAGACTTCATGGGGTCCGGAGTCAATGTTGAGGACTCTCAGGGCAACTCCCTCCCTACTGTATACCACTGTGCCACCACCTCTGCTGGGTCTGTCCTGCTGGTGGGACAGGACATACCCAGGGATAGTGATTGCAGTGTCTGGGACATTGTCAGTAAGGTATGATTCCGTGAGTATGACTATGTCAGGCTGTTGCTTGACTAGTCTGTGGGACAGCTCTCCCAACTTTGGCACAAGCCCCATGATGTTAGTAAGGAGGACTTTGCAGGGTCGACAGGGCTGGGTTTGCCGTTGTCGTTTCCGGTGCTTAGGTCGATGCCGGGTGGTCCGTCCGAAACTGGACGGACCACATTTAAGTCCAAATCATTAATATATACCACAAACAGCAAGGGATCCAACACTGAGCCCTGTGGAATGCCACTGGAAACAGCTTTCCATTCACATAAACATCCTTCGACTACTACCCTTTGCTTCCTGTCCCTGAGTCAATTCTGGATCCAACCTGCCAAATTCCCCTGTATCCCATGGGCCTTCAATTTACTGACCAGTCTGTCATGTGGGCCTTTGTCAAATGACTTACTAAAATCCATGTAGACCAAATTCACTGTACTACCCTCATCAATCCTTCTTGTTACTTCCTCAAAAAACTCAATTAAGTTAGTAAGACATGACCTTCCCCTAACAAATCCATACTGACTATTCCTGATTAATCTAAAAGCAAAATACTGCGGATGCTGGAAATCTGAAATAAAAACAAGAAATGCTGGAACCACTCAGCAGGTCTGGCAGCATCTGTGGAAAGAGAAGCAGAGTTAACGTTTCGGGTCAGTGACCCTTCATCGGAACCTTCCGATGAAGGGTCACTGACCCGAAACGTTAACTCTGCTTCTCTTTCCACAGATGCTGCCAGACCTGCTGAGTGGTTCCAGCATTTCTTGTTTTTATTCTTGATTAATCCCTGCCTTTCTAAGTGGTAGTTTATCCTGTCCCTCAGAATAGATTCTAACAATTTATTCACCACCAAGTTCAGACTGCCCGGCCTATAATTATTTGGCCTTTCCCTTGCACCCTTTTTATACAATGGTACAATGTTCGCAGACTGCCAATAGTCTGGTACCTCTCCTGTATCTAGTGAGGATTTGAAGATGATCTTCAGGGCATCCATTATTTCCTCTCTGGCTTCCTTTAACAACCTGGGATGCAATCCATCCAGCCCTGGTGATTTATTCACTTTCAAGGATGTCAGACCCTCTATTACTTCCTCTCTCATTATGCTTATCCTGTCTAATATTTCACACTCCTCCTCTTTAACTACAATGTCTACATCAACCCTCTTCTTTGTGAAGACAGAGACAAAAAACTCATTCAGAACCCTGCCCACTTCTTCTGTATCCATGCGTAAGTTCCCTTGTACATCTCTGATAGGCCCTACCTTTTCCTTAGTTACCCTCTTGGTCTTAATGTACAGATAAAACATTTTCGGGTTTTCCTTGATTTTACTTGCCAATAATTTTTCATGTCCTCTCTTTGCTTTTCTAATTTTCTTTTTTACTTCAACCCTGCACTTTCTATACTCCTCTAGGCTTTCTAAAGTATTAAGATTTTTGTGATCGTCAAAAGCTTTCTTTTTCTGCTTTAACTTACCCAGTAAGCTTCTAGATAACCAGGGGCTCCAGATTTGGCCCTACCACTCTTTATCTTAATGGGGACATGCCTACACTGTGCTTCTAGTATCTCACTTTTGAATGCCTCCCACTGGTTTGCCACTGATTTTCCTTCAAGTAACTGTATCCAGTCCACTTTCACCAGGTCACCTCTCAGTTTCTTAAAATTTGCCTTCCCACAATTTAGAACTTTTACTCCTATTTTATCTTTGTCCTTTTCCATGATTATGCTAAAACTTACTGTATTATGGTCACTATCTCCAAAATGGTCACCCACTTTTACTTCATCCACTTGCCCAGCTTAATTACCGAAGACTAAATCTAGAATTGCGCCCCTTCTCATTGGGTTTGTTACGTGCTGGCTAAAAAAGCCCTCTTGAACGCAGTTCAAGAATTTTATCCTCTCTGTACCCTTCACACTGCTTGTATCTTTGTTGATATTGGGGTAGTTGAAATCCCCAACTATTATTGCCCTATAGTTTTTGCACTTAGAAATGTGCCTACATATTTGTTCTTCTACCTCCCTCTCACTATTTGGGAGTCTATAGTACACTCCTAGCAGTGTGGCTGCCCCTTTTTTATTTCTGAGCTCCACCCATATGACCTTATTTGATAATTCATTCAGCATATCATCCCTCCTCAAAGCTGTTATTGATTCCTTAACTAATAATGCTACATCCGCTCCTTTTTTATCTCCCTTTCTATCTCGCCTGAAAACCCAATATCCAGGGATGTTGAGTTGCCATTCTTGCTGCTTTTTAAGCCAAGTTTCCGTTATAGCAGCAATATCATGTTGCTATGTGTCTATCTGTGCCCTCAGCTCATTGGCTCGATTAGATTCCAGTCTGTAACTCACTGCTGGGTATCTGTTATTCTATAAACCACCCGAACCCCTCGATTAGATTCCAGTCTGTAACTCATTCCAGGTATCTGTTCTGATGGCAGTGTAGTCTGTGACTCATCCAGATCCCAGGCCCTACCACCACACCGCAAAGCCAGAGTTTTAGCAGCAATATTCCAGAAGAGACAAGTAATCTCAGAGTAGCTTGATCTTCAGTTACTCTGAACTCTTCTGGCAATAGGTAGCTGAAGAATGCTGTTATGTGTTCTCCATGGCTTAGTGACAGCACTCTTGAAAAAAAGTAGTGGTGTTCTTCCCAGTGTCCTGACTAGTGCGTATCCCTCAACCAACATCACTAAAACAGATTATCTAGTCATTATCGCATTGCTGTTTGTGGGAGCTTGCTGTGCTCAAATTGGCTGCCACATTTCCTGCATTAAAACCAGGCCACAGTATAAATGCAAGTGGTTCTAGCGATGCACTAACAGAAACTGGGCGCTGTGCATCTCACAGACTTGCTGTCACCAGCACGCCTGTGATTAAGATGGAAGCACTTAGCCCGTGTGAGCTCGTAAATCTCCTGATGTTTGCACACCTTTGAAGTTGTTTGTACACATTGCAGGTTATCTTACAGCTGTCAAGAGGCCACAGCATTAGTTGCTGAAGGCATGCAGGCCCTGTGTGCGAAGCCTCGGCTGGTTTAACCAGATGCAGAGCGAGCCAATCCTGCAGGGTTGAAATGAATATGCCACAAAGAGACAAGAGGAGACCATTCAGCCCCTCGAGCTTGCTACACCATTCAATCACAACATAGCTGATCTATACCCTCACACCACCTACCCACCTTGGTTCTCTAACCCTTAATACCTTTCCCGAACACATGGCAGAGAGGCTTGAGAAAAAGACTTGCATTCATATAGTGCTTTTCATAACCCCAGGATGTGCCAAAGTGCTTTATAGCCAGTGGACAACTTGAAGTTAATGTCAGTGGTGTCACGTAGGAAGCAAATTTATGCACAGCAAGATCCTACAAACAGCAAATGAGACTGAGGACCAGATAATGTTTTCAGCGATGGAAGTTGGAGGATAAATGTCAGTCAGGACAGCGGGGAGAACTGCTCTACCCCGCTTCGAAATGGTGCCGTGGGATCTTCTACGTCTACCTTTAGGGGGCAGATCCCCGTTAGCCTGCAACATGCAAAGGAGACAGGCGATAAGGGATCTAGCAAAACACGCAAAGAAGCACCTTGTGAAAGCCTGTGGGCTGTCAGCAGTCACATCTGCTGCAGCAACTGGGCCTGGTGCAGCAATCCATCCCCTAATTGTTGCCAGAGCTGTACCTGCCCCGAGCATTTGAGCCTGCCCCTTTAAAGTTTAAAGACAATACTCTCATGCTGCAATGAACCAGGCCGTGTCGGAGAGTTGTCTGGGGCAGCTGCTGCAAGCAGACGGAGGTAATTTTCCGCAGTATTTGCAGGGTTACCCTAGACAAGTCTTCAATGCAAGAATGACAAGGAACGGTAACTCGATCCCACCAGTCAAGACAGCCAGCTTGTACTTAAAGTGAAACCTTGATACAGGGAAGGTCACGGCAGATGAATAGCAAATGGAAATCCCAGCCTGCTTTCTATCAACACCCATCACACTCCCGATTAGCTGAATAATTGGAGCTGTTCAGCGTTGTTAAGTGGCCCAGCTCCTTGCTCAAGTTACACATTTTTCAGCCCAGCATGACATGTCACACTATGCAGCGTCAAAACTGCTTTGTTTTGGTTCTGGTACTGGTCGATGTATGGAAATGTTAACGCTGGAAAATGGAGCACGTTTTCATTTCCGAACCCATCCGGGTAGATTTTCCAAATCGGCCTCCAATCGTTCATCAGTCGGGTTCCCTTGCCTGATCATATTGTGCAGACCCTGGCTCGAACTTAACACCTGCCCCCACCCCGGGGAGCAGGCTAGGAGGTGGGGAAGGTGTAAAATCCTGTGGGAGGTGGGAGGGGGTGCCGTGCCCGTCGCTTACCCGCCCCATACTGTTTCACCCGTGGTGAGAGAGGTGACAAATGGCCTGCCCGCCTCCCCTACCCCGCTCCGCCCCCCCCCCCCGCCCCCCACTACCCCAGACCATTTGAGGACCTTAAGTGGCCAATTAATTGACACTGAAGGGCCTCTTCCTGCCATGACTGGTATTTTACCAGCAGCAACCAGGCACTTCAGCACTTGAGGAGACTGCCCAGTAATACCTGGCAGCCTCCTTGCGGACTGGAGGGCTCCTCCTGATCGGGCAGTCTCTGCCACATGGAGCAGCACGCACCCCCCCACCCCTAACAGCACAGGTCATGCCCGCTAAAACTAACCCCGCCCCCCCACCCTGCTCTCCAATTCACCCACTCCCCTCGCTGGGGTCTAGGCAATTAGGCGATTGTCTTCGGTGAGACCCGGCCCCTATTTACCTCTTTGAAGGGCAATGTCCATCATTCCTCTTCTTGGTGGGTTCTGGGACTGAAGGTGGGATATCCTGCCTCAGAGGGGTAGAAGTCACGACCGAGGCTGACAAACGGGCTAGGCCTCACCAAATAGCAGCATTGCTTCCAGGCCTGGCAGAGACGGGCTCGTCCCTGATTTTTCAGCTGATGGGCGGGCCCACTGTCTCAATGTTAAATTCCAGCCCCTGTCTGAGTTAAGTGGAGTCCCTTTAACCTACATAGCAAGGATGAGCTCTTGACCTGCTCTGGGCCTGGTTTGGGCAGCTCGCCAGAGTGGAGATATCGCATAGTGCGCAAGTAACCCTTAAAAGACTGTTTACAAAAGGGAGATGGTTAATTTAAACCAGTGAAAAGACAAAAGGGGCTTGCATTTATATAGCATCTTTTACAACCTCAGGACTTTGTAAATGTCTTACAGCCAGTTACATACTTTTGAAGCTTTGTCACTGTTATAATGTAGGAAGCACCAACAACCAATTGGCGCACAGCAAGTTCCCACAGACAGTAGTGTGATGAATAGCCAGATAATCTGTTTTAATAGTTAGTTGAGGGATAAACATGGCCAGGACACCAGGGGGAACTCTCCTGTTCTTCTTCAAAATGACACTGTAGGATCTTTTACATCCACCCTAGAGAGCAGGCAGGGCTTTGATTTGATGTCACGCTCAAAAGACAGCACCTCCAACAGTGCAGCATTCCCTCAGTGCCAGATTACATCTTTGATAGGATTTGAACCCACAACACTCTGATTTTGAAGTAAGTGCACTACTACTGAGTTAAAGCTGGCACATGCAAGTGGATCACTAGTTGTCACTTATGTGGGTAGATTTTCCACGTTGCGTGCAATCGGTGAAACAGGTGCAAATTGCATCCAAAGTTACACCCATTTTGAGACGTGTTCTTCATTTTCCCCTCAAACTCAGGTGGATATCCGCGAATGCAAAATCTACCACGAACCAGCACAATCAGACAACTTTTAAAAATTGGTTTAGCACTAAAAAAAACACTTTTAATCACAGTGACAACCTGTCACCTGTGGGTAACCCGATTTTAAATGACAGAATATCTTTTAATAACGGTGCAGAACCATTTTCTAGTTACATGGGGGTGCACTGGTCAGTTTCTTAGTATGTGAAAAAAATTAGACTCAAAATTGTCTATATGTTCTTTATAGATGTCCGTGCACCTAAAGAACAAGCTTAATTTTTGGAGCCACCGTGGAGGTCTGCAAACAGGCGCAATTAGCAGAAACTTATAAGAGTGTTTAATTCAAGCTGTGGGAGTGGCTAGTTTTGTGGGCGGGAACAGCTTCCAGTGTGATTCCAGCATAAAAGATCATGGAAATTTGAGTTATGCTGAACATAACTTGTGTTTAAATTTCTGCAGTCTTTTGCACTGGTTACACCAATTTCCACTGAGTTACACTGAAAAAACGAGGGTAATCAAGTAGTAATTCCACTTCTTTTAATTTCAAAGGTGATGTGGGGGCCTGAAATGCCTGGCACAGCCCAGTGCCTGGCACATTAACTGAAGAGGCAGGTTCCTGAATTGGATTGCCGTAAAAACCCAACTGCTTCATAAGATCATAAGAAATAGGAGCAGGAGTAGGCCATTTGGCCCTTCGAACCTTCTCCACCATTCAATAAGATCATAACTCCACTTTCCTACCTGCCCCCCATAACCCTTGACTTCCTTTGTCGATTAAAAATCTGTCTGACTCAGCCTTGAATATATTCAATGACTCAACCTCCACTGCTCTCTGCGGCAGAGAATTCCAAAGATTACTGACCCTCTGAGAGAAGAAATTCCTCCTCATCTCTGTCTTAAATGGGAGATCCCTTATTCTGAAACTGTGCCCCCTAGTTCTAGATTCCCCCATGAGGGGAAACATCCTCTCAGCATCTACCCCTGTCAAGCCCCCTCAGAATCTTATATGTTTCAATAAGATCACCTCTCATTCTTCTAAACTCCAATGAATATAGGCCCAAGCTGCTCAACCTTTCCTCAAAAGACAATCCCTTCATCCCAGGAATCAGCCTAGTGAACCTTCTCTGAACTGCTTCCCATGCAATTATATCCCTCCTTAAGTAAGGAGACCAAAACTGTACGCAGTACTCTAGGTGCAATCTCACCAATGCCCTGCACAGATGTAGCAAGACTTCCCTACTTTTATACTCCATCCCCTTATAATAAATGCCTTCAGGGAAGCAAACCTGCTGTCCTCACCCGGCCTGGCCTATATGTGATCCAGTCCCACACCAACATGGTTGACTCTTTACTGCCCTCTGAAATGGCCAAGCAAGCCATTCGGTTTTGTCAAACCCATCGTTTAAAAAGAAGGACCAGAGCCACCTTCTCTGGATGTTGAGAGATGGGCAATTAATGCTGGCCTTGCCAGTGACACCTATATCTTGAGAATGAATGATGGAATTCTATACACTGGGAGTAAATGGGAAGGGATGGTTTCCAATGGAATTCTATACACTGGGAGTAAATGGGAAGGGATGGTTTCCAATGGAATTCTATACACTGGGAGTAAATGGGAAGGGATGGTTTCCAATGGAATTCTATACACTGGGAGTAAATGGGAAGGGATGGTTTCTGGTGAAATTCCATACACTGGGTGTAAATCAGAAGGGATGGTTTCCAGTGGAATTCCACTGGCATTAATAGGAAGGGGTGGGAATGAAGGATTTGAGGTCATTATAAAATCATGTGAGCCAGGATCTGTTCCTAAGTTGCCAAGATGAGCTCCTGTCTGGTGAGATCCTTTCCCTGGTGTGCTAAATTGTAAAAGATACACACGCAGAACCCTTGTATGTGACTCTCAGTTTGTACCCAAAGCAGAGAGGAAGGTCAGATTCCTACCAAAAACAGACAGTAAGTGGAAGCAACTGGGGGAAATATTTAGATATGTAATGTGCACATATCAGACAGAAAACAGCAGGTACCAGGATGTAATTAAAGCCTGTAACCTTTAACAGTCAGTAACCTGAACTCATTGATTGAATTACAGCCTGTAACTCACTCTCATTCTATATATAAGCCATTTACTCGAACTTGTAGCTAACGAGTAACTGGAAGTGGTTTGTTGTACCAAAGAGAATCTGCTGTGTAAACAGGGTATGTATCTATACCATCTGTGTATATTCAGCATATAGGGCACAATGCCAAACCATATATAAAATTCGGAATTCCCCCGATTAAGAGGTTTCTGCCACAGAACTGTGAAAGACATTGGGAGGATAGAGTCCAAATTGTGCCCAGTCATTCGCAGCTGGATCAGGGCAGGAAAAATAACAGCACAAGGCTCCTGTCCAGAAGTCATTCGTCTTCATTAGTTGCAGAATAAGGGGAATGGGTTTGATAAATTGCCAGCTGAAGGTTCGACCCTTTCTCTCGCCTTCACCAAATTGCATTATCTTAAGGGAAAAAAACAAGTAACATCACATGCAAAGCAGCAACAGAGGGTAAAAGGCTGGGATGAATGGAGCCCATCTATCCTTGTCAGTAGTCCCCTTTTCTTCTTTAATAAACAGTTTTCTCTCTCTCGTTCACTCTGCACAGAAGACAGGGAGCTGAAATGAGCCTCTGTACAGCAGCCTGAGGAGGGGGATGGGTGGGGCATGCAGTCTCTCTCACTAAACAGCTTCTGCGAACACTGACAGCTCCTCAGTAACCTCCTGAGTAGTATGTTCACCCTTCAGTGACCTTTTACCCCATGGAAGGATTAAGAGGTGCTCGAGGGAGGCTCCTGAGGTACGACTAGTCCCAGTAGGTGCAGCATTGTCATGCACAACTGATGAACCGACACTCCAGGAACTCAGGGAATAATTTGCCAGATTTCCAACTCTATAGCGCCAAATAGACCTACTGAGCGAATTAGGGCCCCTCCATACCGGTCACATTGCTGTTTGAGTTTAGTAGGCCCTTGACTAGAGGCAGAACTGGGACTGTACAACCCACGTTATTGCACGAGGCCACAAGCTAGCCAGGGTCAGGGTTCACAAGGGTCAGGGTTCGCGAGTGGATCCAGTGATAAGTTTGTCTAGAAAGAAAATAAAGACTTGCCTTTAAATAGCACCACTCCTGACCTCCAGATGTCCCAAAGCACTTTGCAACTGATTAAGTGCTTTTTTTTTTAAGTGTAGCCCCTATTGTAATTTAGGAAAAGCAGCAGCCAATTTGCATACAGCAATGTGATAATGGCTAGGGCAGCACTTTTATTTTAGTAATGATTGTTGAGAGATAAATGCTGGCTGAGGACACTGGGGAGAACTCCTCTGCTCTTCTTTGAAATAATACCATGGGATCTTCTACGTCTCCCTGAGAGGACAGACAATGTGTCAGTTTAACATCCCATTTAAAAGGCGGCACCTCTGACGGTGCTGCACTACCTCAGTACTGCACTGCAGTGTCAGCCTGGATTATGGGCTCATATCTCCAGAGTGGAACTTTAAATCACAGCCTTCTGATTCAGATGTGAGAGTGCCACCCACTAAGCCAGGGATGATACTTTACATACTCAAGTCACACAATGGAATTACCTGAGGTCAACTAACTTAGCATAGACCAGATCTCAAAAGGAGGCCCACCCTGGTCAGTGTGGCTTTAGCTGGACACTGACCAGCACTTTTACCTACTGAACCACCCTCCTGAAAGCCTAATAGCAATGTACAGAAATGATTTGACAGGTCTTATGAGGGTCAGCCATGACTCAGGACTTTCGCTTCAGCAGGCCGTAGTTCCACGACCCGCTCCAGACACTTGCACACACTCATTCACACGTGCGCACACACACACACACACACACTCATGGAGGCATGCAAGCACACACATTGCGCCCAGTCAATTGCTTCCCACTTTTCTGCTCTGACTTCCAGGTTCTTGGAGTGCAGCAGATCGTAAAGTTGGTGCCACGCTCTTTTAGAAACTTTATAATGGCATTGCGAAGATGGAATGAGTTGAGACGTCGCTCTTGGCTGACATACGTTGTCCAGGCCTCACTGCCGTAGAGCAAGGTACTGAGGACACAGGCTTGATACACTCGGACTTTTGTGTTCCATGTCAGTGCGCCATTTTCCCACACCCTCTTGGCCAGTCTGGACATAGCAGCGGACGTCTTTCCCATGCGCTTGTTGATTTCTGCATCTTCACTGTCTCTGGATAATCCTTGGCATCAGGTAGCAGGACCATATCTCCAACGCAGAAGTCCTCAAGGAGGCCAACATCCCCAACATATACACCCTTCTGAGCTAGCGGCGCTTGAGATGGCTTGGCCATGTGAGCCGCATGGAAGATGGCAGGATCCCCAAGGACACATTGTACAGCGAGCTCGTCACTGGTATCAGACCCACCAGCGTTTTAAAGACGTCTGCAAACGTGACATGAAGTCCTGTGACATTGACCACAAGTCATGGGAGTCAGTTGTCAGTGATCGCCAGAGCTGGCGGACAGCCATAAAGGCGGGGCTAAAGAGTGGCGAGTCGAAGAGACTTAGCAGTTGGCAGGAAAAAAGACAGAACTGCAAGGGGAGAGCCAACTGTGCAACAGACCCTACAACCAATTTTATCTGCATCACCTGTGGAAGAGTCTGTCTCTCTAGAATTGGCCTTTATAGCCACTCCAGGCGCTGCTTCACAAACCACTGACCACCTCTAGGCGCTAACCCATTGTCTCTCGAGACAAGGAGGCCAAAGAAGAATGGCATTGAATAGTCAGATTACACAGCTTCTCCTCAATACTTTAAACAATAGTAACCCCTCGTCTCCCTCCTCCATGTGCCATCAGTTGCCTTTCTGCTTCCCTGGTCCTGCGCCGGACCTGCCTCTTTTAGCGCCAAAGAGATGGCCAGGTGACATTACCCAAACAGCTGTTACACTGGGGACTGTTTTAAAGGGGTAGATTCCTCACAGAGTAAACATTCTTTTGACAAACATTCTTTTCTCTCTGGGGCAGGAGGAGAAATGCATCTCGCCGTCAAGTGGGATTGATTGGTGCAATCAGTTTCAAGGCAGCTGAGGTCATCATTTCTGTGATGCATGCATACAAACGCCTGGGCTCGAGGTGTCCTGTCCCTTTAAAGAGATGAATGCATCACATTGACTCTGGCTGGGCTCCGGTTGTTGAAAAGATGGAACTTGTAATGCCAAGAGTAGGGCATGAAATATGCCGTAGCAAAACAATGACCCACTCTGTTACCAAATTAAAGGGATCATTAATCGATTCCTCAATGCTCTGTAGTTGTATAGCTCACCATGGGCTTCTTAAAGGGACACTGCTTTCCTGAAAGTGCATTTGACAACCATCCACCACATGCCAAAGAGTCTGTGAAAGCTCAATATTGTAACAAGTCATCACATCAGTAACACACTGTAACATCATAAAAAAATGGCCCACAACTCACCTGGTCCTACTTCTACTCATTCCTCCAATCGGATTTCTGGGGTGGGGAGGGGGAAGGGTGAACAATCGCAGTGTGGGACGGGGTTAACAATCGGGATGTGAGTATTGCTCTGTCTCACAGACTGCTGGGACCAAGCTTTGAATCCAGGCCAGAGAGAGGGGATGGAAGTCTCACGTCATTGCTGTAATGGTCTGTTATGAAAGGTGTTGTGGACAATTTCAGCCTAGTCCCTACTGGGCCCCACAGCACAAGAAAACGCCGCTAATTTGGCAGTGAGTTGACAATCTCACTGAGACAGGTGACAAGCAGGGCAGGCAAATGCAAATGCAAACACAAATACAAGATGGGTGCAGCAAGGAGTTCATCTTGTTGGGGCCAGGTAGAGAAGCTTGATGACACTTCCATCGACTGCACCACTGACCCTTGACTACCTCAGTAAGGTTGCTACATTGTGCCAAGTTATATTAGTTTTGTGCAACGCAACTCATAAGATTGCATAGGATATACAGTACTTAAACAGGCCATTTGGCCCAGGCAGTCCATGCCAGCATTTATGCTCCACTGGAGCCTCCTCCCAATGCAACTCCCCGTGGTCACAAATTCTACATTCCGCTCTCTGGGTAAAGAAGTTTCTTCTCAATTCCATATTAGATTTCTTGATGACAATCTTATATTGATGGTCTCTAGTTTTACTCTTCCCCACAGTGGAACACTCTCTCTGTGTGTCTACTCCATCAAAACATTTCATAATTTTAAATAGGTCACCCCTCAGCCTTCTCTTTTCAAGAAAAAAGAGACCCAGCCTCATCCTCTCCTGATAGGTATATCCTCAAATTTCTGGTATCATCCTTGCAAATCTTTTTTGCACCCTCTCCAGTGCCTCTATATCCTCTTTATAATATGGTGACCAGAACTATACACAGTACTCCAAGTGTGGACTAGCCAAGGTTTGATACAGGTATAGCATAGGGTCCCTACTTTTCGATTCTATCCCTCTCAGAATAACCTCTAGTGCTTGGTTTGCTTTTGTTATGGCCTTATTAACCTGTGTCATTACCATTAGGGATTTGTGTTTGTACTCCCAGATACCATTATTCCTCTTGCCCCTTTAAATTCTTATTTTTCAAGTAACATGTGACCTCCTTATCCAGGGACTCCTTGTGAGCAATGCCACAGAAGGATTGGCAAGTTTCAAGATACAAGCCAATTAAAAAGCCTATCTTTTAGCTGGCACCAGTCCACTTTTAGACCAGATATCTGTTTCTGAGTGCAAAGTCAAGCCGGTAAAGGGCAAAAAATGTGAAGCAGACTTTATTCTGGCCATGCGAGGATGTGGTGGTGGCAGTGGGTGTGGGGATGGCAGGGGGGGGTGGGGGTAGTGGTGGTACGGGCAGAGGGTAGAGGTGAAGGGGTTGAGCTTTCAGCCTTCCCATAAAGGCCTGCAATGTGGTTTAACCACCCCCCCGCACTCACCCGGCCTGATTTGGGAAAGTCCATGGTCAGAATGAGAAATCCTTACACACGCTCAGTGGTCAGATCACACACATGCAGCTGTGAGATGGCACACACGTAGCGAAAGGATCGCACACGTGCAGCCGTCGGAGCAGGCAGTGCGGCTGTAAGATGGCGCACACTGGCAGATGTCAAATTGCAGCCATGCAGCCGTGGGACCTTGCACCACAGCTGTCAAATCGCACCCAGGCAGCTGTGAGATCGTACAGGTACAGCGCACATGTGCAGCTGGTGAAATTGCACACGTGCGTCGGTCAGATCGAGCACAGGCAGCTGTGAGATGGCATCCCTGCAGTTTTGAGAGCACACCCATGCAGTTACACAATCACGGGCATGGAGATTGAAACCAGCACCTCTGAGTGCCCAGCAACAGCGCCTGCTAAACCAGCACGCAGGCACTCGCTCCCTTGCAGTCGGACTATCTCCCTGTGATATAAGTGTGTTGTGTCCGACATCGTGGGAGGTGGTTGGCTAATACAGAGCGACTTCTTTACCACATCCCAGTCCCAAGGGGCAACGATGTGGGAACTGGGCAAACAGTGTGGTGAGTTGGGGAGCAGTGTCTGCTGGACACACAGAAGCGACTGTGGGCTGCTTTTTTACACTCGGGATGCTCCAGGATGCTACTGTATTTAAGTAATAAGGATAATCACAGGCTCCCTGGAGATAGGTAGGCAGAATTACTGAAACTGGCCTCTCCCTGCCCCTTTGGAACCAAGAGGAATTTTAAAAAACCATTGCTTACTTCCCAATATTCCAGGATTTGCAAAAACAAGAGGCTTCCCTTCACCTCAAGTAATCTCAGGGAAAAAGAGAGAGAGACAAGGAGGCAAGCAGTGCTGGCAATTGAAATGGCCAACCTCCCCCACACATACACTCAGCACCCCCTCCCCCTCTCCAGGGCCCCTTCTGACTGAAGCGGCTCAGAGTACAGCGAGCCAGCGAGTGAGAGAGTGAGGCTGGCTGGCTGCAGCCAGGCCCACGGATCTCGAGATTGGCAGCAAATGCTATGCCCGAGTCTGTGCTGGAATCCAGTGGGAAAGGAGCGAGGGATTCACTCAGGCACCATGGATGCCGAGGCCTACCTTCACCTCAGTGAGTCTGCCGTGGGTTTTATTTTATATTTAAAGAAAGGAGCCCTCCTTCAGTTGCCTTTATTTCCGATGAGTGACTTGTTGTGGAATTTGGAGAATGTCTGTAGCCCGGGTTATGTGCGCGCGCCTGTGCATAATCTGAATGTTGTTCACTCAGTCAGCGTAGGGTTGAGAGGGGATGGGCAGAGGGGCAGCGAGGTGCCAGATCCCCCCCCCACCCCCCACCTCCTCCCACACACCCTGGGTGAACTGTGACCAGCTAGTTCTAAGACCCCTTCCAGCAATTGTTCAGTGTCTCACATCACTCGAGAGGGGCTGTGCACACCTCCTCCGCTGCTGCTCTGGCCATTTCTGTCTCGTCGGGGGGTGATTGGGGGGTGGGGGGTGGAGGGGAGCGCTGTTGAGATAAAGTCAGATGATTAAGCTTGTTCTTTGGTTGTGGCCTCAGGTGCAAGCGTGAATTGCACCCTGTATCTTTCGCAGTCAGTCTCTGGAGTGTTGTGACGGTTCTTGCTAAAGTTCTGCAGCGGTCAGTTCCTGCTGCATGGCCGCTTTATCCCGGGACAGGCCGCACCACCCTCCAGTCAGGAATTTGTTCTGTCAGAAGTTCGCTGTCAGTCCGGCTGGATAAGCCCCCCATCAAACAAACATTAGAGTCTCTCTCTCTCCCTCGCTCTCTTTATTTATTTATAGGAACAAGCTTCCTGCGAGGCTAAGAAACAGAAATAACCTGGAGTTAACTGTCGGGTGTTTTCTGCAAAAGGAGAGGGAGAAAGGAAGAAAGAGGGAGGGAGAAAGGGAAAGAGACAGAGAGGGAGACAGAGAGACAGAGGGAGGGAGAGAGAGAGAGGGAAGAAGAGAGAGAAAGGGTGGGGGAGAGAAGGAAAGAAAGATGAAGGGAGAAAGGGAGGGAGAATGAAGGAAAAGAGAGAGCAAGAGGAAGGGAGGGGAGAAAGAGAGAAAGGGAGGAAGTGTGGCAGAGAGAAAGAAATGGAGAAAGGGAGAGCAAGGGACAAGAGAGAGGGGAGAGAGAGTGAGGGAGCGGCAGGCGTAGACAGGGAGGGAGGGAGAGAGGGAGTGGGAGACAGCAAGGGAGGGAATGACTGTACTTGAACTGACCTGACCTGTGAGGTTGTCCTTATGTAACCCACATAGCTGCCTGTGGTCAGTCAGCGGGCAATCTGTACAGAATGATGAGTGTTGCCTCTTACCCCCTCCCCTGGGCAGAAGACCGGCATTTTCAGTGCACAGGAGGCCATTCAGCCCCTCACGCCTGTTCCGCCATTCAATTAGATCATGGCTAATCTGTATCTTAGCTCTATCTACCCGTCCCACTTTAGTTCCGTAACCTTTACTACTCTTACCTAGCAAAAATCTATCAATGCAGTTCTGAAATTTTCAATTGCTCCCCAGTCTCAACAACTTTTTGGGGGAGACAATTCCAGATTTCCACTACTTTTTGTGTGAAGAAGTGCTTCCTGACATCACCCCTGAATGGCCCCTTGTTCTGAGTTCCGCACCAGAGGAAATAGCTTCTGTCTATCTTATCAACCCCTTTAATCATTGCAACCTTTTTCATTAGATCACCCCTTAATTTCTATATTCAAGGGAACACACGACTACTCTATGCAACCAGCCCTTATAATGCAAGCCTCGAAGAATGATATTCTCCACATCTGGGATAGGCTGAGTTGTAAAATAGTTGATGTAGAAGGCGGCAGTGACTGTTTAAGGCTATGACTTTGAGGTGCTGTTCACAAACAGCTCTTTGTGGCTTGTGGGCTGTGGTGAGGTTTCATATCGGTCGGCAGAATCTCTACACTCTTGGCGATGGCGTTCCAGTCAGGGTGACTTCCCCTGGCTCGTGCATGCCGATTGGATAATGATGCCCAGGCAGGCCCGTTGAATCTGGGCACGATTCCTTCGCTCAAGGTCCCACAGCAAGTGGCTCCCTCGCTGCAGTACTTGACTTTCCACAGGCTGTGGCTGTGAGCACAGGGAGATGGAGGCCTGCTCAGGGGGCCTGCAGCCTACCTGTTTCACCATATCTGTTTCTTACCTTTTGTGATGATGATCAGAGGCCTGTATTTCACAGGGTCGCCAATGAAGTCTCTCAGGAGCAGGGTGAGCCCTTAGAAAAGGTTCGACTAGGGGCTCCTTACAGTGGGGCACTGGGCAATGATATCGTGGCTCAGTGGGTAGAACTCTTAGCTGGGAGGCAGAAAGTTGTGGATTCAAGTCCCACTCCAGAGATTTGCGCTCATACTCCAGGTTCACGATCTCAGTGCGATACCGTCTGAGATGCCATCTTTTGGCTGAGATGTTAAATTGAAGCCCCGTCTGCCCTGTCAGGTGGACTTAAAAGATCCAATCGTACTATTGGGAGAAGAGCCAGGGAGTTCTCCCTCAACAGACATTGCTAAGATAGATTATCTAGCCCTTTTGCTGTTTGTGGGATCTTGCTGTGCACAAATTGGCTGCCATATTCCCTACATCATAACAGTGACTGCAGTTCAAACAAGTATGTCATTGGCTGTAAAGTGCTTTGGGCCGTCATGTGATTATGAAAGGTGCTGTCGAAATACAAGGGTGCAGATTTGACTCTGGAACAAGTAGATAAAAGAGAGCTTGCATTTATATATATATATTTTTTATTCATTCATGGGATGTGGGCGACGCTGGCCAGGCCAGCATTTATTGCCCATCCCTAATTGCCCTTGAGAAGGTGGTGGTGAGCTGCCTTCTTGAACCGCTGCAGTCCATTTGGGGTAGGTATACTCACAGTGCTGTTAGGAAGGGAGTTCCAGGATTTTGACCCAGCGACAGTGAAGAAACGGTGATATAGTTCCAAGTCAGGATGGTGTGTGACTTGGAGGGGAACTTGCAGGTGGTGGTGTTCCCATGTATTTGCTGCCCTTGTCCTTCTAGTTGGTAGAGATTGCAGGTTTGGAAGGTGGTTTGGAATCCTTTTGGCCAATACCTCCTTATGTGGCTCAGTGTTGAATTTTGTTTGGAAGGGCCCTCTAGAGAAAGTCTTAGACTCTGGTAAAGGTTAACTTAACAACTCTATTATTTACAGTTACTATGTACACTCTCCACAAGCCACGTAAGCTAGCATTCTTCGTGCTGCTTCTTCTCCTCAAGCCTATCTCATGTCACTGTTACATCATCACTTGTGCAGTGGGAGGGGTCTCTCTCACTGTCTTCGGTATTAACACTATACATCCTTATACCACAACTGGTACACCTGCGAGTCCCTGGAAATGTTTGATCACATGAAATGTTTTGCCACAGGGAAGTGGTCAAAGGAGAGACCATTGTATCTGTTAAAGGAAAATTGGCTGAACATTTGAAGCAGAGGAAGATAAAGGGGTATGGGGAGAGAGTGGGGCAGTGATATTAGGTTTGGATTGATACAGGAATATAAGGAGAGAGCAGTGCATTGGGTTTAGTTTTGGATTGATACAGGGGTATGAGGAGACAGTGGGCCAGAGTTTGATATTGATACAGAGGAAAAGTGGGGCAGTGGGATTACTTTTGCCACAATACTGAAACAGCTCTTATCAAAGGCACAAACGACACTCTATGTGACTGTGACAGAGGTAAACATTCCCTCCTCATCCTTCTTGACCTGTCTGCAGCATTTAACACGGTTGACCACATCATCCTTCTGCAACACCTCTCCACTGTTGTCCGGCGGGGTGGGACTGCCCTGTCTCCCACATTCTACCTTCCATGAACCTGACGTCATCCAAAGCTCTACTGTCCATGGACACCAAGTCCCATTTACCCATCACCACTGGGCGGACTGAACTATACTGGCTCCTGGTCTGGCAACACCTCAATTTTAATATTCTCATTCTTGTTTTCAAATCCCTCCCTGACCTCACCCTCCCTATCTCTGCCACCTCCTCCAGCTGGACAACCATCCAAGATCTCTGCACTCATCTAATCCTGGCCTCTTGCACATCCTCAATTTTAACCATTCCACCATTGGCATCTGTGCCTTCAACTGCCTAGGCCCTAGTCCTGGAAGTCCCTCCCTACACTGCTCCATCTCTCCATCTCTCTCTCCTCCTTTAAGAAGCTCCTTAAAACCTGCCACTTTGGACAATCCTTTTGGCCAATACCTCCTTTTGTGGCTCAGTGTTGAATTTTGTTTGATAATGTCTCTGTGAAGCAGCTTGGACCATTTTGCTGCATTACAGGTGCTCCATATATGCAGGTGATTGTTGCTGATTGAGAGACACCGTAAGTTTACAGGTCTTTCAGATTTCGGATCTGGTGTCAATCTGCAGGATTGCCCCTTTAAGCTTCCCACAGTGAACAAAGCTTTCCATTATCCAAGGACCACTGATGGGATATCTGTTACTCTGGAGTTTACCATCTGTAATAATGTTGGATAACAGATGTGTTTCTCAGATACTGGCTCCATCATAGAATTATACAGAGTGTCCAGCACAGAAACAGGCCATTTGGCCCAAATGGTATATGCCAGTGTTTTTGCTCTGCACGAGCCTCCTCCCACCCTACATCATCTCAATCCGGTCCACATATTCTTCTCTACCTTTCTCCCTCGTGTGTTTATCTAGCTTCCCCATAAATGCATCTCTACTATTCACCTCAACCATTCTCGATGGTAGCAAGTTCTACATTCTCATCACTCTCTAGGAAATGAAGTTTCTCCTGAAATGTTTATTTAATGTCTTGGTGACTATCCTATATCGATGGTTCCAGTTTTGCTCTTCTCCACAAGTGGAAAAACTCTGTGTCTACTCTATCAAAACCTTCCATTAGGTTAAAGACCTTTATTAGATCACCCTTCAGACATTGCTTTTCTGGAGAAAAGAAGGTGCAGCATGTTCAATATTTCCTGAAAGCATTACTTACTTGTTTTCTTCATGCCACCCCCACCACCTACTGGTGCCTCCTCTTGACAGCCTGGGAGCATACATCATGCTTATGGTGCTTTCTGCCAGTTAGCTAGGGCTGTTCTGTGGGACCAGTCTGCCAAGCCCTGCAGCAGGCTACAACTTTCCCCCAGGTAGTTGATTTGTCTTTTGAATTCCCAAGGCTCGACAGCTCATTTGTTCTGAACATCACTCCCTCCGTCAGAGACATCTTGTGTTCCTTTAAAAAGACACTGCAGTCAAAGGGAATTCATTTACCGACAGGAGTTTAAGGACATAAGATCTTTTTGTAAAAGAACTGGCAGTTATATAACACCTTTCACAACCTCAGGGAGTTGCAATGCATTTCACAGCCAATGAAGTACTTTTTGAAGTGTAGTCAGTGTTGTAATGTAGGAAACGCAGTAGCCAATTGGTGCACAGCAAGATCCCGAAAACAGCAATGTGATAATGAGCAGATAATGTTGTAGTGATGTCGATTGAGCGATAAATATCGATCAGGAGACCGGTGATAACTGCCTTGCTCTTCTTTGAAATAGTGCCATGAGATCTTTCACATCCACAAGAGAGACTGACGGTGACTTGGTTTAACGTTTCACGTGAAAGACGGCACCTCCGACCGTTCAGCATTCCCTCAGTACTGCACTCAAGTGTCAGTCTGGATTTTGTGCTCAAATCTCTGCAGCAGTAAAACCACAAAACAAATATGGGAGAGATGCAAATTTCCAGTGAAGAGAGGCCATCAGATTTGCAATTGGACCCCAGCATCGATCCACTAATGATTGTAGCAATTCCTCTTTAATTAAGGACAAGGCTTTCAGCCACTTAATGCTCTAATGTGCCCACTGTGTGCAACTGAATCATTTTAATGAACTTCCCGCAGCAGTCTCTCTTTCTCCTTGTAGGAGTTTCTCGTATCCCACATGGCCCATAAACTGCGGTGTGTAGTAGTATGTCAGATCAGTGAAGCAAGCTTTCAGTGAATGAATCCTCAGCTATTAAAGGCCAGGCGGAAATGGATTGCTTTAAGAAGTCTTGTGTGGCCCATGGCTCGATTCCGACTAGCATATGAGGAAAGTGGGGAAATCGGACGTCTCTGGCTTGTTCAGATTATCAACGGTAGAAATTTCACTGTCTGTCATATTCCATTATGAGCAGACACTTCAAAGATCAGCATCCCTACATGGAGTCACATGGTAATCGCTGTTCTTCTGATGTAAGACACTTTTTCTTCATGCCATAAAGAAGTGACCTTTTGGACTGAGCAATGTCCTTTGTCAAATCTCACCAATGTCAACTTCACAAAACATCCAACACACACTGACTGTGGGAACCATAGAGTGGCGGGGGTTTTGTTTCTGGGGGAGTGACTTGGTCTGAGTACTTCAAGGTGAAGCAAGCCCAAGCTGCAGAGAGGTGAAGAAGGTTTTCCCATTCATTATATCGTCATTTAGCAGCCCAGGGACAGCTCCGTTACAGCCAGACATAAAGTGGCGTGCACTCTCCTGCAACAATGTACTCAAAACAACCAAACTCAGGAGAGTGCCTTGTCCTGGCAAAGAAGAACATTGGGCATTCCCCTACCAAGATCAGGACAGATGATGCAGGCCATATAGCCCATCCAACAGATGCCATCACACAAAGCAACAGTCCAAAGTCACAACACCCAAATGCACACTGTGATTGTTCTGCTTGATTGTACAAACAGTGATGGGACCGTGTAATTATACACCTGTGAGTGGACAAACAGTGTTTAGACCATGTAATTATACAAACAGTGATTGGGCCGTGTATTTACACTAACAGTGATTGGACAAACAGTGATTGCACCGTGTAATTTTGTAAACAGTGATTGAACCATGTGATTATAGAAACAGTGATTGGACAAACAGTGATTGGACCCTGTGATTATGCAAACAATGATTGGAGAAGCAGTGATTGGACCATGTGATTATAGAAACAGTGATTGGACAAACCGTGATTGGACCCGATGATGAGACCAACAGTGATTGGCCAACCAGTGTTTGGACCGTGTGATTATCCAAAAGGTGATTGGACAAATAGTGATTGTCAATATAAGTGTACAAACTGCAACTGGACTGTGTGCTGGTACAAACAGTGATTGGACAAAGAGTAATTGGACCGTGTGACTGTACAAACGGTGATTGCACAAGCAGTGGTTGGACCATGTGAGTGTACAAACTGTGATTGTACAAACACTGATTGGACCATGTGATTGTACAAACGGTGATTGTACAGTGTTTGGAACGTGTGAATATACAAACAGCGATTGGGCAAAAAGTGATTGGAACATGTGATTGCACTAACAGTGATGGGACCATGTGATTATGATTGGACAAACATTGATTGGAGCATATGATTGTACACACTGTGATTTTACAAACAGTGATTGGACGATGTGATTGTACATCCAGCGATTGGACTGTGTAATTATGCGAACAGTGATTGGACAAACAGTGATTGGGCCATGTGATTGTACACAATTTCATTGGACCGTGTGTTTATACTAATAGTGATTGGACCATGTGATTGTACAAACAGTGATTGGACCGTGTAATTAGGCAAACAGTGATTGGACAAACAGCAATTGTACAAATAGTGATTGGACCATGTGATTGTACCAACAGGGATTGGACCATGTGATTGTAGAAACAGTGATTGGACAATGTGATTGTAGAAACAGTGATTGGACAATGTGATTATACAAACAGTGATCGGATCATATGATTGTACAAACAGTGATTGGACAAACAGGGATTGGGCCATGTGATTGTAGAAACAGTGATTAGACCATGTGATTGTACAAACAGTGATTGGACAAATAGTGATTGAACAAACAGTGATTAGACCATGTGATTGTACAAATAGTGATTGAACAAACAGTGATTGGATCGTGTAATTATACACCTGTGATTATACAAACAGTGATTGGACCATGTGATTGGACAAACGGTGATTGTCCCATGTGATTGTACCAACAGTGATTGGAAAAACAGGGATTGGACCATGTGATTGTAGAAACAGTGATTGGACAAACCGTGACGAGATCATGTAATTGGACAAATAGTGATTGAACAAACAGTGATTGGACCATGTGATTGTTGAAACAGTGATTGGATCGTGTAATTATACACTTGTGATTGGACAAAGACCATTTGGACCTTGTGATGATACAAAGAGTCATTGACCCATGTATTTATAAAAACAGTGATTGGTCCATGTGATTATACAAATGATTATATATTTGGGCGGCACAGTGGCGCAGTGGTTAGCACTGCAGCCACACAGCTCCAGGGACCTGGGTTCAATTCTGGGTACTGCCTGTGCGGAGTTTGCAAGTTCTCCCTGTGACCGCGTGGGTTTTCGCCGGGTGCTCCGGTTTCCTCCCACCGCCAAAGACTTGCAGGTTGATAGGTAAATTGGCCATTGTAAATTGCCCCTAGTGTAGGTAGGTGGTAGGGAACATGGGATTACAGTAGGGTTAGTATAAATGGGTGGTTCTTGATTGGCACAGACTCGGTGGGCCGAAGGGCCTGTTTCAGTGCTGTATCTGTAAATAGAGTAAAATAAAATGAACAGGGATTGGACAATGTGATTGTACAAAGAGTGATTGGACCATGTGATTGTACAAAGAGTGATTGGACAAACAGTGATTGGACCATATGATTGGACAAACAGTATTTGAACAAACTATGATTGGACCATGTGTTTGTACAAACAGTGATTGTACAAGCAGTGATTGGACCATGTGATTTTACAAACAGTGATTGGTCCGTGTGATTGTGCAAAGAGTGATTGGACCGTGTGATTATACCAACAGTGATTGGACCGTGTGATTATACCAAATGTGATTGGACCATGTGATTATACAAACATCGATTGGACCGTGTGATTATACCAAATGTGATTGGACCATGTGATTATACAAACATCGATTGGACCGTGTGATTATATAGCAGTGATTGGATCATGCTTTTATACAAACAGTGATTGGACCGTGTGATTATACAAAGAGTGATTGGACCATTTGTATATACAGTGATTGGAGTGATTTCACCATGTGATTCTACAGTAATTGGAACGTGTGATTATACAGTGATTGGACCGAGAGTTAATTCAAAAAGAGATTGCACAATGTCGTTTTCCAGACAGTGACTGGACCGTGTAATTTGAAATCAATGTTTGTAACTTGTGGTTATACAAACAGTGATTGGACCATGTGATAATGCCAACAGTGTTTGGACCATGTCATTATAGAAACAGTGATTGGACCATGTGTTGTACAATCGCTGATTGGACCCTATGATTATGCCAACAGTGATTGGACCATGTGATTCTGCAAACAGTGATTGGACCACGTAATAATACAAACACTGATTATACCGTATGAATATACAACAGTGATTGGATTGTGTGATTATATAAACTGCGATTGGACCACGTGATAATACAAACAGTGATTGGAGCATTTGATTATACGAACAGTGATTGGACCGTGTGATTATAAAAAGAGTGATTGGATTGGGTGTTTATACAGCAGTGATTGGACCGTGTGATTATACAAACAGTGATTAGATTGGCTGATAATACAGCAGTGATTGGACCGTGTGATTATAAAGCAGTGATTGGACTGTGTGATTGTACAAATGGTGATTGGACCTTCTGAATATACAAACAGTGATTGGACCTTGTGATGATACAAAGAATGATTGGACCGTGTGATTATACGCACAGTGATTGGACCTTGTGATTGTCCAAACAGTGATTGGACCGTGTGATGATACAAAGAATGAATGGACCTTGTGATTGTGGCAACAGAGATTGCACTGTGTGATTATACAAGCAGTGAATGGACCATGTGATCATACAAAGAATGATTGGACCGTGTGATTATACGCACAGTGATTGGACCTTGTGATTGTACAAGCAGTGATTGGACCGTGTGATGATACAAAGAATGAATGGACCTTGTGATTATAGCAACAGGGATTGGACTGTGTGATTATACAAGCAGTGAATAGACCATGTGATTATACCAACAGAGATTGGACCTTGTGATTATACTAACAGTGATTGGACTGTGTAATTATACTAACAGTGATTGGACTGTGTGATTATACCAAAAGTGATTGGACCATGAGATTATACAAACAGTGATTGGACCATGTGAAAATATAAACAGTGATTGGACCATGTGATTGTACAAATAGTGATTGGACCGTGTAATTGTACCAAAAGTGATTGGACCGTGTGATTGTACAAAGAATGAATGGACCATGAGATTATACAAACAGTGATTGTTCCGTGTGATTATACAAAGAGTGCTTGGACCGTGTGATTGTACAAACAGTGATTGTTCCATATGATTATACAAACAGTGATTGGTCCGTGTGATTGTACAAAGATTGAATGGAACATGAGATTATACAAACAGTGATTGGACCATGTGATTATACAAACAGTGATTGGACTATGCGATTATACAAACAGTGATTGGAACATGTGATTTTACAAACAGTGATTGGACCGTGTGATTATACAAACAGTGATTGGACTATGCGATTATACAAACAGTGATTGGAACATGTGATTATACAAACAGTGATTGGACCATGTGATTATACAAACAGTGATTGGACTATGCGATTATACAAACAGTGATTGGAACATGTGATTATACAAACAGTGATTGGACCATGTGATTATACAAACAGTGATTGGACTATGCGATTATACAAACAGTGATTGGAACATGTGATTATACAAACAGTGATTGGACTGTGTGATTATACAAACAGTGATTGGACCATGTGATTATACAAACAGTGATTGGACTGTGTGATTATACAAACAGTGATTGGACCATGAGATTATACCAAAAGTGATTGGGCCGTGTGATTATACAAACAGTGATTGGACCATGTGCTTTTACAAACAGTGATTGGACTGTGTGATTATACAAACAGTGATTGGAACATGTGATTTTACAAACAGTGATTGGACCGTGTGACTGTACCAAAAGTGATTGGACCGTGTAATTATACAAACAGTGATTGGACCATGAGATTATACCAAAAGTGATTGGGCCGTGTGATTATACAAACAGTGATTGGACCATGTGCTTTTACAAACAGTGATTGGTCCGTGAGATTATACAAAGAGTGATTGGACTGTGTGATTATACAAACATCGATTGGACCGTGTGATTATATAGCAGTGATTGGATCATGCTTTTATACAAACAGTGATTGGACCGTGTGATTATACAAAGAGTGATTGGACCATTTGTATATACAGTGATTGGAGTGATTTCACCATGTGATTCTACAGTAATTGGAACGTGTGATTATACAGTGATTGGACCGAGAGTTAATTCAAAAAGAGATTGCACAATGTCGTTTTCCAGACAGTGACTGGACCGTGTAATTTGAAATCAATGTTTGTAACTTGTGACTTTACAAACAGTGATTGGACCATGTGATTATACAACAGTGATAGGACCGTGTGATAATGCCAACAGTGTTTGGACCATGTCATTATAGAAACAGTGATTGGACCTTGTGTTGTACAATCGCTGATTGGACCCTATGATTATGCCAACAGTGATTGGACCATGTGATTCTGCAAACAGTGATTGGACCACGTAATAATACAAACACTGATTATACCGTATGAATATACAACAGTGATTGGATTGTGTGATTATATAAACTGCGATTGGACCACGTGATAATACAAACAGTGATTGGACTGTGTGATTGTACAAACAGTGATTGGACAAACAGGGATTGGGCCATGTGATTGTAGAAACAGTGATTAGACCATGTGATTGTACAAACAGTGATTGGACAAATAGTGATTGAACAAACAGTGATTAGACCATGTGATTGTACAAATAGTGATTGAACAAACAGTGATTGGATCGTGTAATTATACACCTGTGATTATACAAACAGTTATTGGACCATGTGATTGGACAAACGGTGATTGTCCCATGTGATTGTACCAACAGTGATTGGAAAAACAGGGATTGGACCATGTGATTGTAGAAACAGTGATTGGACAAACCGTGACGAGATCATGTAATTGGACAAATAGTGATTGAACAAACAGTGATTGGACCATGTGATTGTTGAAACAGTGATTGGATCGTGTAATTATACACTTGTGATTGGACAAAGACCATTTGGACCTTGTGATGATACAAAGAGTCATTGACCCATGTATTTATAAAAACAGTGATTGGTCCATGTGATTATACAAATGATTATATATTTGGGCGGCACAGTGGCGCAGTGGTTAGCACTGCAGCCACACAGCTCCAGGGACCTGGGTTCAATTCTGGGTACTGCCTGTGCGGAGTTTGCAAGTTCTCCTTGTGACCGCGTGGGTTTTCGCCGGGTGCTCCGGTTTCCTCCCACCGCCAAAGACTTGCAGGTTGATAGGTAAATTGGCCATTGTAAATTGCCCCTAGTGTAGGTAGGTGGTAGGGAACATGGGATTACAGTAGGGTTAGTATAAATGGGTGGTTCTTGATTGGCACAGACTCGGTGGGCCGAAGGGCCTGTTTCAGTGCTGTATCTGTAAATAGAGTAAAATAAAATGAACAGGGATTGGACAATGTGATTGTACAAAGAGTGATTGGACCATGTGATTGTACAAAGAGTGATTGGACAAACAGTGATTGGACCATATGATTGGACAAACAGTATTTGAACAAACTATGATTGGACCATGTGTTTGTACAAACAGTGATTGTACAAGCAGTGATTGGACCATGTGATTTTACAAACAGTGATTGGTCCGTGTGATTGTGCAAAGAGTGATTGGACCGTGTGATTATACCAACAGTGATTGGACCGTGTGATTATACCAAATGTGATTGGACCATGTGATTATACAAACATCGATTGGACCGTGTGATTATACCAAATGTGATTGGACCATGTGATTATACAAACATCGATTGGACCGTGTGATTATATAGCAGTGATTGGATCATGCTTTTATACAAACAGTGATTGGACCGTGTGATTATACAAAGAGTGATTGGACCATTTGTATATACAGTGATTGGAGTGATTTCACCATGTGATTCTACAGTAATTGGAACGTGTGATTATACAGTGATTGGACCGAGAGTTAATTCAAAAAGAGATTGCACAATGTCGTTTTCCAGACAGTGACTGGACCGTGTAATTTGAAATCAATGTTTGTAACTTGTGGTTATACAAACAGTGATTGGAGCATGTGATAATGCCAACAGTGTTTGGACCATGTCATTATAGAAACAGTGATTGGACCATGTGTTGTACAATCGCTGATTGGACCCTATGATTATGCCAACAGTGATTGGACCATGTGATTCTGCAAACAGTGATTGGACCACGTAATAATACAAACACTGATTATACCGTATGAATATACAACAGTGATTGGATTGTGTGATTATATAAACTGCGATTGGACCACGTGATAATACAAACAGTGATTGGAGCATTTGATTATACGAACAGTGATTGGACCGTGTGATTATAAAAAGAGTGATTGGATTGGGTGTTTATACAGCAGTGATTGGACCGTGTGATTATACAAACAGTGATTAGATTGGCTGATAATACAGCAGTGATTGGACCGTGTGATTATAAAGCAGTGATTGGACTGTGTGATTGTACAAATGGTGATTGGACCTTCTGAATATACAAACAGTGATTGGACCTTGTGATGATACAAAGAATGATTGGACCGTGTGATTATACGCACAGTGATTGGACCTTGTGATTGTCCAAACAGTGATTGGACCGTGTGATGATACAAAGAATGAATGGACCTTGTGATTGTGGCAACAGAGATTGCACTGTGTGATTATACAAGCAGTGAATGGACCATGTGATTATACAAAGAATGATTGGACCGTGTGATTATACGCACAGTGATTGGACCTTGTGATTGTACAAGCAGTGATTGGACCGTGTGATGATACAAAGAATGAATGGACCTTGTGATTATAGCAACAGGGATTGGACTGTGTGATTATACAAGCAGTGAATAGACCATGTGATTATACCAACAGAGATTGGACCTTGTGATTATACTAACAGTGATTGGACTGTGTAATTATACTAACAGTGATTGGACTGTGTGATTATACCAAAAGTGATTGGACCATGAGATTATACAAACAGTGATTGGACCATGTGAAAATATAAACAGTGATTGGACCATGTGATTGTACAAATAGTGATTGGACCGTGTAATTGTACCAAAAGTGATTGGACCGTGTGATTGTACAAAGAATGAATGGACCATGAGATTATACAAACAGTGATTGTTCCGTGTGATTATACAAAGAGTGCTTGGACCGTGTGATTGTACAAACAGTGATTGTTCCATATGATTATACAAACAGTGATTGGTCCGTGTGATTGTACAAAGATTGAATGGAACATGAGATTATACAAACAGTGATTGGACCATGTGATTATACAAACAGTGAATGGAACATGTGATTTTACAAACAGTGATTGGACCGTGTGATTATACAAACAGTGATTGGACTATGCGATTATACAAACAGTGATTGGAACATGTGATTATACAAACAGTGATTGGACCATGTGATTATACAAACAGTGATTGGACTATGCGATTATACAAACAGTGATTGGAACATGTGATTATACAAACAGTGATTGGACCATGTGATTATACAAACAGTGATTGGACTATGCGATTATACAAACAGTGATTGGAACATGTGATTTTACAAACAGTGATTGGACCGTGTGATTATACAAACAGTGATTGGACTATGCGATTATACAAACAGTGATTGGAACATGTGATTATACAAACAGTGATTGGACCATGTGATTATACAAACAGTGATTGGACTATGCGATTATACAAACAGTGATTGGAACATGTGATTATACAAACAGTGATTGGACTGTGTGATTATACAAACAGTGATTGGACCATGTGATTATACAAACAGTGATTGGACTGTGTGATTATACAAACAGTGATTGGACCATGAGATTATACCAAAAGTGATTGGGCCGTGTGATTATACAAACAGTGATTGGACTGTGTGCTTTTACAAACAGTGATTGGACTATGCGATTATACAAACAGTGATTGGAACATGTGATTTTACAAACAGTGATTGGACCGTGTGATTATACAAACAGTGATTGGACTATGCGATTATACAAACAGTGATTGGAACATGTGATTATACAAACAGTGATTGGACCATGTGATTATACAAACAGTGATTGGACTATGCGATTATACAAACAGTGATTGGAACATGTGATTATACAAACAGTGATTGGACTGTGTGATTATACAAACAGTGATTGGACCATGTGATTATACAAACAGTGATTGGACTGTGTGATTATACAAACAGTGATTGGACCATGAGATTATACCAAAAGTGATTGGGCCGTGTGATTATACAAACAGTGATTGGACTGTGTGCTTTTACAAACAGTGATTGGACTGTGTGATTATACAAACAGTGATTGGAACATGTGATTTTACAAACAGTGATTGGACCGTGTGACTGTACCAAAAGTGATTGGACCGTGTAATTATACAAACAGTGATTGGACCATGAGATTATACCAAAAGTGATTGGGCCGTGTGATTATACAAACAGTGATTGGACCATGTGCTTTTACAAACAGTGATTGGTCCGTGAGATTATACAAAGAGTGATTGGACTGTGTGATTATACAAACATCGATTGGACCGTGTGATTATATAGCAGTGATTGGATCATGCTTTTATACAAACAGTGATTGGACCGTGTGATTATACAAAGAGTGATTGGACCATTTGTATATACAGTGATTGGAGTGATTTCACCATGTGATTCTACAGTAATTGGAACGTGTGATTATACAGTGATTGGACCGAGAGTTAATTCAAAAAGAGATTGCACAATGTCGTTTTCCAGACAGTGACTGGACCGTGTAATTTGAAATCAATGTTTGTAACTTGTGACTTTACAAACAGTGATTGGACCATGTGATTATACAACAGTGATAGGACCGTGTGATAATGCCAACAGTGTTTGGACCATGTCATTATAGAAACAGTGATTGGACCTTGTGTTGTACAATCGCTGATTGGACCCTATGATTATGCCAACAGTGATTGGACCATGTGATTCTGCAAACAGTGATTGGACCACGTAATAATACAAACACTGATTATACCGTATGAATATACAACAGTGATTGGATTGTGTGATTATATAAACTGTGATTGGACCACGTGATAATACAAACAGTGATTGGACTGTGTGATTATACAAACAGTGATTGGTCCCTGTGATTGTACAAATGGTGATTGGACCCTGTGATGATACAAAGAATGATTGGACCGTGTGATTATACACACAGTGATTGGACTGTATGATTATACCAACAGTGATTGGACCGGGTGGTTATACCAAAAGTGATTGGACTGTGTGATTATACAAACATCGATTGGATCATGTGATTATACAAACAGTGATTGGTCCGTGTGATTGTACAAAGAATGATTGGACCGTGTGATTATACAAAGTGTGATTGGACCATTTGTGTATACAGTGATTGGAGTGATTTCACCATGTGATTATACAGTGATTGGAACCTGTGATTTTACAGTGATTGGACCGAGAGTTAATTCAAAAAGAGATTGCACCATGTCATTTTCCAAACTGTGACTGGACCGTGTAATTTGACATCAATGTTTGTAACTTGTGATAATACAAACAGTGATTGGACCTTGTGTTGTACAATCGGTGATTGGACCTTGTGATTATACCAGCAGTTATTCGACCATGTGATTTTACAGTCATTGTACCTTGTGAATATACAAACAGTGATTGGACCACTCCCTGGTGTGCAGTAAGGTTAGACTCAGACCAAAGAAGTTGCATCATTCCAAGCAGAAGGGCCACCCGTGCATCAACACGAACAGAATTTCTCACCCACAGCTGTTACAAAAATTTCTAAATTCACTTGTAACAGCCCTTCAAAACACTCCCACAGGGGATGCTGAGACCAAGTGGGCCCACATCAGAGACGCCATCTATGAGTCAGCTTTGACCGCCTACGGCAAAAGTGCGAAGAGAAATGCAGACTGGTTTCAATTTCAATTGCACTGTTGAACTACAAGAAAGCCCCCAGCGAGTTAACATCGGTAGCACTTAAAGCAGCCAGAAGCACTGCACAAAGAACAGCCAGGCGCTGCACAAACGACTACTGGCAACACCTATGCAGTCATATTCAGCTGGCCTCAGACACCGGAAACATCAGAGGAATGTATGATGGCATTAAGAGAGCTCTTGGGCCAACTATCAAGAAGATCGCCCCCCTCAAATCTAAATCAGGGGACATAATCACTGACCAACGCAAACAAATGGACCGCTGGGTTGAGCACTACCTAGAACTGTACTCCAGGGAGAATGTTGTCACTGAGACTGCCCTCAATGCAGCCCAGCCTCTCCCAGTCATGGATGAGATGGACATACAGCCAACAAAATCGGAACTCAGTGATGCCATTGATTCTCTAGCCAGCGGAAAAGCCCCTGGGAAGGACAGCATTACCCCTGAAATAATCAAGAGTGCCAAGCCTGCTATACTCTCAGCACTACATGAACTGCTATGCCTTTGCTGGGACGAGGGAGCAGTACCTCAGGACATGCGCGATGCCAATATCATCACCCTCTATAAAAACAAAGGTGACCGCGGTGACTGCACAACTACCGTGGAATCTCCCTGCTCAGCATAGTGGGGAAAGTCTTTGCTCGAGTCGCTCTAAACAGGCTCCAGAAGCTGGCCGAGCGCATCTACCCTGAGGCACAGTGTGGCTTTCGTGCAGAGAGATCGACCGTTGACATGCTGTTCTCCCTTCGCCAGATACAGGAGAAATGCCGTGAACAGCAGATGCCCCTCTACATTGCTTTCATTGATCTCACCAAAGCCTTTGACCTCGTCAGCAGTCGTGGTCTCTTCAGACTACTAGAAAAGATTGGATGTCCACCAAAGCTACTAAGTATCATCACCTCATTCCATGACAATATGAAAGGCACAATTCAACATGGTGGCTCCTCATCAAACCCCTTTCCTATCCTGAGTGGCGTGAAACAGGGCTGTGTTCTCGCACCCACACTTTTTGGGATTTTCTTCTCCCTACTGCTTTCATATGCGTTCAAGTCCTCTGAAGAAGGAATTTTCCTCCACACAAGATCAGGGGGCAGGTTGTTCAACCTTGCCCGTCTAAGAGCGAAGTCCGAAGTATGGAAAGTCCTCATCAGGGAACTCCTCTTTGCTGACGATGCTGCTTTAACATCTCATACTGAAGAGTGCCTGCAGAGTCTCATCAACAGGTTTGCGGCTGCCTGCAATGAATTTGGCCGAACCATCAGCCTCAAGAAAACGAACATCATGGGGCAGGACATCAGAAATGCTCCATCCATCAATATTGGCGACCACGCTCTGGAAGTGGTTCAAGAGTTCACCTACCTAGGCTCAACTATCACCAGTAACCTGTCTCTAGATGCAGAAATCAACAAGCGCATGGGAAAGGCTTCCACTGCTATGTCCAGACTGGCCAAGAGAGTGTGGGAAAATGGCGCACTGACACGGAATGCAAAAGTCTGAGTGTATCAGGCCTGTGTCCTCAGTACCTTGCTCTACGGCAGCGAGGCCTGGACAACGTATGTCAGCCAAGAGCGACGTCTCAATTCATTCCATCTTCGCTGCCTCCGGAGAATACTTGGCATCAGGTGGCAGGACCGTATCTCCAACACAGAAGTCCTCGAGGCGGCCAACATCCCCAGCTTATACACACTACTGAGTCAGCGGGGCTTGAGATGGCTTGGCCATGTGAGCTGCATGGAAGATGGCAGGATCCCCAAGGACACATTGTACAGCGAGCTCGCCACTGGTATCAGACCCACCGGCCGTCCATGTCTCCGCTTTAAAGACGTCTGCAAATGCGACATGAAGTCCTGTGACATTGATCACAAGTCGTGGGAGTCAGTTGCCAGCGTTGGCGGGCAGCCATAAAGGCGGGGCTAAAGTGTGGCGAGTCGAAGAGACTTAGCAGTTGGCATAACAAAAGCAGAGGCGAAAGGGGAGAGCCAACTGTGTAACAGCCCCGACAAACAAATCTTTCTGCAGCACCTGTGGAAGAGCCTGTCACTCAAGAATTGGCCTTTATAGCCACTCCAGGCGCTGCTCCACAAACCAATGACCACCTCCAGGCGCTTACCCATTGTCTCTCGAGATAAGGAGGCCAAAGAAGATTGGACCGTGTGATTTGACGGTCATTGTACCTTGTGAATATACAAACAGTGATTCAACGATGTGATTTTACAGTCATTGTACCTTGTGAATATACAAACAGTGATTGGACCGTATCATATACAAACAGTGATTAGATTGGCTGATAATACAGCAGTGATTGGACCGTGTGATTATACAAACAGTGATTGGACCTAGTGATTGTACAAACAGTGATTGGACCCTGTGATTATACAAAGAATGACTGGACCGTGTGATTATACACACAGTGATTGGACCATTTCAATATACAGTGATTGGAGTGATTTCACCATGCGATTATCCAGTAATTGGAACCTGTGATTATACAGTGATTGGACCGATAGTTAATTCAAAAAGAGATTGCACCATGTCGTTTTCAGACAGTGGTTGGACCATGTAATTTGACATCAATGTTTGTAACTTGTGATTATACAAACAGTGATTGGACCACGTGATTGTACAACAGTGATTGGACCGTGTGGTAACACAAACAGGGATTGAACCTTGTGTTGCAAACTCGGTGATTGGATCATGTGATTAGACAGTTATTGTACCTTGTGGATATACAAACAGTGATTGGACCGTGTGATAATGCCAATAGTGATTGAACCGTGTCATTATACAAACAGTGAGTGGACCTTGTGTTGCACAATCGCTGATTGTACCCTGTAATTATACCAACAGTGATTGGACCATGTGATAATACAAACAATGATTGGACCTTGTGATTATACAAACAGTGATTGGATTGGGTGTTTATACAGCAGTGATTGGACCGTGTGATTATACAAACAGTGATTAGATTGGCTGATAATACAGCAGTGATTGGACCGTGTGATTATAAAGCAGTGATTGGACCTTGTGATTGTACAAACAGTGATTGGACCCTGTGATTATACGAAGAATGAATGGACCATGAGATTAAATCAACAGTGATTGGACTGTGTAATTATACAAACAGTGATTGGACCATGTAATTATACAAACTGTGATTGGACCATGAGATTATACAAACAGTGATTGGACCATGTGATTATACAAACAGTGATTGGACCATGAGATTATACCAACAGTGATTGGACCATGAGATTATACAAACAGTGATTGGACCATATGATTTTACAAACAGTAATTGGACCCTATGAATATACAACAGTGATTGGACCATGTGATTCCACAAACAGTGATTGGACCATTTGATTATACGAACAGTGATTGGACCTTGTGATTATGCAAAGAGTGATTGGACCGTGTGATTGTACAAAGAGTGATTGGATTGGGTGTTTATACAGCAGTGATTGGACCATGTGATTATACAAACAGTGATTAGATTGGCTGATAATACAGCAGTGATTGGACCGTGTGATTATACGAAGAATGAATGGACCATGAGATTATACCAAAAGTGATTGGACTGTGTAATTATACCAAAAGTGATTGGACCGTGTAATTATACAAACTGTGATGGGACCGTGTAATTATACAAACAGTGATTGGACAATGAGATTATACAAACAGTGATTGGACCATATGATTTTACAAACGGTGATTGGTCCGTGTGATTATACAAACAGTGATTGGACCGGGTGATTATACAAACAGTGATTGGACCATATGATTTTACAAACGGTGATTGGACCGGGTGATTATACAAACAGTGATTGGACCATATGATTTTACAAACAGTGATTGGACCACATGATAATACAAACAGTGATTGGACCGTGTGATTGTACAAAGAGTGATTGGATTGGGTGTTTATACCGCTGTGATTGGACCGTGTGATTAGATTGGCTGATAATACAGCAGAGATTGGACCATGTGATTACACAAACAGTGATTGGACCATTTGATTATACGAACAGTGATTGGACCTTGTGATTATGCAAAGAGTGATTGGACCGTGTGATTGTACAAAGAGTGATTGGATTGGGTGTTTATACAGCAGTGATTGGACCATGTGATTATACAAACAGTGATTAGATTGGCTGATAATACAGCAGTGATTGGACCGTGTGATTATACGAAGAATGAATGGACCATGAGATTATACCAAAAGTGATTGGACTGTGTAATTATACAAACTGTGATTGGACCGTGTAATTATACAAACAGTGATTGGACAATGAGATTATACAAACAGTGATTGGACCATATGATTTTACAAACAGTGATTGGTCCGTGTGATTATACAAACAGTGATTGGACCGGGTGATTATACAAACAGTGATTGGACCATGTGATTATACAAACAGTGATTGGACCGTGTGATTATACAAACAGTGATTGGACAATGAGATTATACAAACAGTGATTGGACCATGTGATTATACAAACAGTGATTGGACCGTGTGATTATACAAACAGTGATTGGACCGTGTGATTATACAAACAGTGATTGGACCGTGTGATTATACAAACAGTGATTGGACAATGAGATTATACAAACAGTGATTGGACCATGTGATTATACAAACTGTGATTGGACTGTGTAATTATACAAACTGTGATTGGACCGTGTAATTATACAAACAGTGATTGAACCATGAGATTATACAAACAGTGATTGGACCGTGTGATTATACAAACAGTGATTGGACAATGAGATTATACCAACAGTGATTGGACAATGAGATTATACAAACAGTGATTGGACCATATGATTTTACAAACAGTGATTGGTCCGTGTGATTATACAAAGAGTGAATGGACCATGAGTTTATACAAACAGTGATTGGACCGTGTGATTGTACAAACAGTGATTGGACCACATGATAATACAAACAGTGATTGGACCGTGTGATTGTACAAAGAGTGATTGGATTGGGTGTTTATACCGCTGTGATTGGACCGTGTGATTAGATTGGCTGATAATACAGCAGAGATTGGACCGTGTGATTACACAAACATTGATTGGTCCCTGTGATTGTACAAATAGTGATTGGACCATGTGATTGTACATACAGTGATTGGACCGTGTAATTATACAAACAGTGATTGGACCGTGTAATTATACAAACAGTGATTGGACCGTGTAATTATAAAAACAGTGATTGGACCATGAGATTATACAAACAGTGATTGGACCGTGTAATTATAGAAACAGTGATTGGACCATGAGATTATACAAACAGTGATTGGACCGTGTTATTGTACCAAAAGTGATTGGACCGTGTAATTATAGAAACAGTGATTGGACCATGAGATTATACAAACAGTGATTGGACCGTGTAATTATAGAAACAGTGATTGGACCATGAGATTATACAAACAGTGATTGAACCCTGTGATTGTACCAAAAGTGATTGGACCATGAGATAATAACAAAAGTGATTGGACCGTGTAATTATACAAACAGTGACTGGACCGTGTGATTGTACAATGAATGAATGGACCATGAGATTATGCAAACAGTGATTGGACCATGTGATTTTACAAACAGTGATTGGTCCATGTGATTAAACCAACAGAGATTGGACCTTGTGATTATACAAACAGTGATTGGACTGTGTGATTATACCAACAGTGATTGGACCGTGTGATTATACCAACAGTGATTGGACTGTGTGATTATACCAAAAGTGATTGGACCATGTGATTTTACAAGCAGTGATTGGTACGTGTGATTGTACAAAGAGTGATTGGACCGTGTGATTATACCAACAGTGATTGGACCGTGTGATTATACCAACAGTGATTGGACCGTGTGATTATACCAAAAGTGATTGGACTGTGTGATTATACAAACAGTGATTGCACCATGAGATTTTACAAACAGTGATTGGACGATGAGATTATACTAACAGTGTTCGGACTGTGTGATTATACCAACAGCGATTGGACTGTGTGATTATACCAACAGAGATTGGACCTTGTGATTATACAAACAGTGAACGGACTGTGTGATTGTACCAAAAGTGATTGGACCGTGTAATTATACAAAGAGTGATTGGACCATTTGAATATACAGTGATTGGAATGATTTCGCCATGTGATTATCCAGTAATTGGAACGTGTGATTATACAGTGATTGGACCGAGAGTTAATTCAAAAAGAGATTGCACCATGTCGTTTTCCAAACAGTGACTGGACCGTGTAATTTGACATCAATGTTTGTAACTTGTGATTTTACAAACAGTGATTGGACCATCTGATAATACAAACAGTGATTGGACCTTGAGTTGTACAATCGATGATTGGACCATGTGATTATACCAACAGTGATTCGTCCATGTGATTTTACAGTCATTGTACCTTGTGGATATACAAACAGTGATTGGAACGTGTGATAATGCCAATAGTGATTGGACCGTGTCATTATACCAACAGTGATTGGACCACGTGATAATACAAACAGTGATTGGACCATTTGATTGTACAAAGAGTGATTGGATTGGGTGTTTATACAGCAGTGATTGGACTGTGTGATGATACAAAGAGTGATTAGATTGGCTGATAATACAGCAGTGATTGGACCGTGTGATTATAAAGCAGTGATTGGACCTTATGATTATACAAACAGTGATTGGTCCCTGTGATTGTACAAACAGTGATTGGACCCTGTGATTATACGAAGAATGAATGGACCATGAGATTTTACCAACAGTGATTGGACTGTGTAACTATAGCAAAAGTGATTGGACAGTGTATTTATACAAACAGTGATTGGACCATGTAATTATACAAACTGTGATTGGACCGTGTAATTATACAAACAGTGATTGGTCCGTGTGATTATACAAACAGTGATTGGACCGGGTGATTATACAAACAGTGATTGAACCATGAGATTATACCAACAGTGATTGGACAATGAGATTATACAAACAGTGATTGGACCATATGATTTTACAAACAGTGATTGGTCCGTGTGATTATACAAACAGTGATTGGACCGGGTGATTATACAAACAGTGATTGGACCATATGATTTTACAAACAGTGATTGGACCACATGATAATACAAACAGTGATTGGACCATGTGATTATACAAACAGTGATTGGACCATGAGATTATACCAACAGTGATTGGACCATGTGATTATACAAACAGTGATTGGACCATATGATTTTACAAACAGTGATTGGACCGTGTAATTATACAAACAGTGATTGGACCGTGTAATTATACAAACAGTGATTGGACCACGTGATAATACAAATAGTGATTGGACCATGTGATTGGACAAAGAGTGATTGGATTGGGTGTTTATACTGCAGTGATTGGACCGTGTGATTGTACAAACTGTGATTAGATTGGCTGATAATACAGGAGTGATTGGACCGTGTGATCTTAAAGCAGTGATTGGACCATGTGATTATACAAACAGTGATTGGTCCATGTGACTATACAAAGAGTGGTTGGACCATGCGATTGGACAAAGAATGAATGGACAGTGTGATTATACCAACAGTGATTGGACTGTGTGATTATCCTAGCAGTGAATGGACCATGTGATGATACCAACTGAGATTGGACCTTGTGATTATACAAACAATCATTGGACTGTGTAATTATACTAACAATGATTGGACCATGTGATTGTACAACTAGTGATTGGACCGTGTGATTTTTACCAAAACTGATTGGACTGTGTGATTATACAAACATCGATTGGACCATGAGATTATACAAACAGTGATTGGACCTTGTGATTATACCAACAGTGATTGGACCATGTAATTATAAAAGCAGTGATTGGACCATGAGATTATACAACAGTGATTGGACCGTGTAATTATAAAAACAGTGATTGGACCATGAGATTATACAAACAGTGATTGGACCGTGTAATTATACAAACAGTGATTGGACCGTGTGATTGTACAATCAATGAATGGACCATGAGATTATGCAAACAGTGATTGGACCATGTGATTATACAAAGAGTGATTGAACCATTTGAATATACAGTGATTGGAATGATTTCGCCATGTGATTATCCAGTAATTGGAACGTGTGATTATACAGTGATTGGACCGAGAGTTAATTCAAAAAGAGATTGCACCATGTCGTTTTCCAAACAGTGACTGGATCGTGTAATTTGACATCAATGTTTGTAACTTGTGATTTTACAAACAGTGATTGGACCATGTGATTATACAAACAGTGATTGGACCGTGTAATTATACAAACAGTGATTGGACCGTATAATTATACAAACAGTGATTGGACCACGTGATAATACAAAAAGTGATTGGACCGTGTGATTGTACACAGAGTGATTGGATTGGGTCTTTATACCGCAGTGATTGGACCGTGTGATTGTACAAACAGTGATTAGATTGGCTGATAATACAGCAGTGATTGGACCGTTTGATTTTAAAGCAGTGATTGGACCATGTGATTATTCAAACAGTGATTGTTCCGTATGATGTCCAAACAGTGATTGGACCATGTGATTTTACAAACAGTGATTGGTCCATGTGACTATACAAAGAGTGGTTGGACCGTGCGATTGTACAAAGAATGAATGAACCGTGTGATTATACCAACAGTGATTGGACTGTGTGATTATACAAGCAGTGAATGGACCATGTGATTATACCAACTGAGATTGGACCTTGTGATTATACAAACACTCATTGGACTGTGTAATTATACTAACAATGATTGGACCATGTGATTGTACAACTGGTGATTGGACCGTGTGATTATACAAACAGTGATTGGACCGTGTGATTTTTACCAAAACTGATTGGACTGTGTGATTATACAAACATCGATTGGACCATGAGATTATACAAACAGTGATTGGACCTTGTGATTATACCAACAGTGATTGGACCGTGTGATTATACCAACAGTAATTCGACCATGTGATTTTACAGTCATTGTACCTTGTGAATATATAAACAGTGATTGGACCATGTGATAATGCCAACAGCGATTGGACCATGTGATTCTACAAACAGTGATTGGACCACGTAATAATACAAACACTGATTGGACCCTATGAATATACAACAGTGATTGGACCATGTGATTCTACAAACAGTGATTGGTCCACGTGATGATACAAACAGTGATTGGACCCCGTGATTGTACAAAGAGTGATTGGACCTTGTCTTGTACAATTGCTGTTTGCACCCTGTGATTATACCAACAGTGATTGTACCATGTGATTCTACAAACAGTGATTGGACCTTGTGATTTTACAGTCATTGTACCTTGTGAATATACAAACAGTGATTGGACCATGTGATAATGCCAACAGTGATTGGACCGTGTCATTATACAAACAGTGATTGGACCTAGTGTTGTACAATCGCTGATTGGACCCTGTGATTATACCAACAGTGATTGGACCATGTGATTCGACAATCAGTGATTGGCCACGTAATAATACAACCAGTGATTGGACCGTATCAATATACAACAGTGATTGGATCGTGTGATTGTACAAACAGTGATTGGACCCTGTGATTATACGAAGAATGAATGGACCATGAGATTTTACCAACAGTGATTGGACTGTGTAATTATAGCAAAAGTGATTGGACAGTGTAATTATACAAACAGTGATTGGACCGTGTAATTATACAAACAGTGATTGGACCATGAGATTATACAAACAGTGATTGGACCATGTGATAATACAAACAGTGATTGGACCGTGTGATTGTACAAAGAGTGATTGGATTGGGTGTTTATACAGCAGTGATTGGACCGTGTGATTGTACAAACAGTGATTAGATTGGCTGATAATAAAGCAGTGATTGGACCGTGTGATTATAAAGCAGTCATTGGTCCCTGTGATTGTACAAACAGTGATTGGACCATGTGATTGTACATACAGTGCTTGGACTGTGTGATTATACAAAGAATGAATGGACCGTGTGATTATACCAACAGTGATTGGACTGTGTGATTGTACATACAGTGCTTGGACTGTGTGATTATACAAAGAATGAATGGACCGTGTGATTATACCAACAGTGATTGGACCGTGTGATTATAAAGCAGTGATTGGTCCCTGTGATTGTACAAACAGTGATTGGACCATGTGATTGTACAAACAGTGATTGGACCATGTGATTGTACATACAGTGCTTGGACTGTGTGATTATACAAAGAATGAATGGACCGTGTGATTATACCAACAGTGATTGGACTGTGTGATTATACTATCAGTGATTGGACTGTGTGATTGTACCAAAAGTGATTGGACTGTGTAATTGTACAAACAGTGATTGGACCATGAGATTATCCAAACTGTGATTGGACCATGTGATTGTACAAACAGTGATTGGACCGTGTAATTGTACAAACAGTGATTGGACCGTGTAATTATAAATACATTGATTGGACCATGAGATTATACAAACAGTGATTGGACCATGAGATTATACCAACAGTGATTGGACCATGAGATTATACAAACAGTGATTGGCCACGTGATAATACAACCAGTGATTGGACCGTATGAATATACAACAGTGATTGGATCGTGTGATTATACAAACAGTGATTGGACCACGTGATAATACAATCAGTGATTGGACCATGTGAATATACAAACAGTGATTGGATATTGGGTTGCACAATCGGTGATTGGACCATGTGATTATCCCAACAGTGATTGGACCATGTGATTCGACAAACAGTGATTGGCCACGTAATAATACAACCAGTGATTGGACCGTATGAATATACAACAGTGATTGGATTGTGTGATTATACAGTGATTGGACCACGTGATAATACAATCAGTGATTGGACCGTGTGAATATACAAACAGTGATTGGATATTGTGTTGTACAATCGGTGATTGGACCATGTGATTATCCCAACAGTGATTCGACGATGTGATTTTACAGTCATTGTACCTTGTGAATATACGAACAGTGATTGGACCGTGTGATTATACCAACAGTGATTCGACCATGTGATTTTACAGTCATTGTACCTTGTGAATATACGAACAGTGATTGGACCGTGTGATTATACCAACAGTGATTCGACCATGTGATTTTACAGTCATTGTACCTTGTGAATATACAAAGAGCGATTGGACCGTGTGATAATGCCAAACGTGATTGGATCGTGTCATTATACAAACAGTGATTGGACCGTGTCATTATACAGACAGTGATTGGACCTTGTGTTGCACAATCGCTGATTGGACCCTGTGATTATACCAACAGTGATTGGACCTTGTGATTATGCAAAGAGTGATTTTACCGTGTGATTGTACAAAGAGTGATTGGATTGGGTGTTTAAACAGCAGTAATTGGACCGTGTAATTATACAAACAGTGATTGGATTGGCTGATAATACAGCAGTGATTGGACCGTGTGATTATAAAGCAGTGATTGGATCTTGTGATTATACAAAAAGAGATTGGACCTTGTGACAGTACAAACAGTGATTGGACCGTGTGATTAGAGAAAGAATGATTGGACCGTGTGATTATACGAACAGTGATTGGACTGTGTGATTATACCAACAGTGATTGGACCATGAGATTATACAATCAGTGATTGGACCCTGTGATTGTACCAAAAGTGATTGGACCGTGTAATTATACAAAGTGATTGGACCACGAGATAATAACAAAAGTGATTGGACCGTGTAATTATACAAACAGTGATTGGACCGTGTGATTATACCAACATGGATTGGACCGTGTGATTATACAAACAGTGATTGGACCGTGTGATTATACCAACATGGATTGGACCGTGTGATTATACAAACAGTGATTGGACTGTGTGATTGTACCAAAAGTGATTGGACCGTGTAATTTTACAAACAGTGATTGGACCATGTGATTATACAAAGAGTGATTGGACCATTCGAATATACAGTGATTGGAGTGATTTCGCCATGTGATTATCCAGTAATTGGAACGTGTGTTTAGACAGTGATTGGACCGAGAGTTAATTCAAAAAGAGATTGCACCATGTCGTTTTCCAAACAGTGACTGGACCGTGTAATTTGACATCAATGTTTGTAACTTGTGATTTTACAAACAGTGATTGGACCATGTGATTTTACAGTGATTGGACCATGTGATAATACAAACAGTGATTGGACCTTGAGTTGTACAATCGATGATTGGACCATGTGATTATACCAACAGTGATTGGACCATGTGATTTTACAGTCATTGTACCTTGTGGATATACAAACAGTGATTGGACCGTGTGATAATGCCAACAGTGATTGGACCGTGTCATTATACAAACAGTGATTGGACCTTCAGTAGTACAATTGCTGATTGGACCCTTTGATTATACCAACAGTGATTGGACCATGTGATTCTCCAAACAGTGATTGGACCACGTAATAATACAAACACTGATTGGACCGTGTGATTGTACAAAGAGTGATTGGATTGGGTGTTTATACAGCAGTGATTGGACCGTGTGATTATAAAGCAGTGCTTGGACCTTTTGATTATACAAACAATGACTTGTCCCTGTGATTGTACAAACAGTGATTGGACCCCGTGATTATACAAAGAATGAATGGACCATGAGATTATACCAACAGTGATTTGACAGCGTAATTAAACAACCTGTGATTGGACCGTGTAATTATACAAAGTGATTGGACCACAAGATAATAACAAAAGTGATTGGACCGTGTAATTATACAAACAGTGACTGGACCGTGTGATTTTACAAACAGTGATTGGTCCGTGTGATTGTACAAAGAGTGATTGGACCGTGTGATTATACCTACAGTGATTGGACCGTGTGATTGTACAATCAATGAATGGACCATGAGATTATGCAAACAGTGATTGGACCATGTGATTATACAAAGAGTGATTGAACCATTTGAATATACAGTGATTGGAATGATTTCGCCATGTGATTATCCAGTAATTGGAACGTGTGATTATACAGTGATTGGACCGAGAGTTAATTCAAAAAGAGATTGCACCATGTCGTTTTCCAAACAGTGACTGGATCGTGTAATTTGACATCAATGTTTGTAACTTGTGATTTTACAAACAGTGATTGGACCATGTGATTATACAAACAGTGATTGGACCGTGTAATTATACAAACAGTGATTGGACCGTATAATTATACAAACAGTGATTGGACCACGTGATAATACAAAAAGTGATTGGACCGTGTGATTGTACACAGAGTGATTGGATTGGGTCTTTATACCGCAGTGATTGGACCGTGTGATTGTACAAACAGTGATTAGATTGGCTGATAATACAGCAGTGATTGGACCGTTTGATTTTAAAGCAGTGATTGGACCATGTGATTATTCAAACAGTGATTGTTCCGTATGATGTCCAAACAGTGATTGGACCATGTGATTTTACAAACAGTGATTGGTCCATGTGACTATACAAAGAGTGGTTGGACCGTGCGATTGTACAAAGAATGAATGAACCGTGTGATTATACCAACAGTGATTGGACTGTGTGATTATACAAGCAGTGAATGGACCATGTGATTATACCAACTGAGATTGGACCTTGTGATTATACAAACACTCATTGGACTGTGTAATTATACTAACAATGATTGGACCATGTGATTGTACAACTGGTGATTGGACCGTGTGATTATACAAACAGTGATTGGACCGTGTGATTTTTACCAAAACTGATTGGACTGTGTGATTATACAAACATCGATTGGACCATGAGATTATACAAACAGTGATTGGACCTTGTGATTATACCAACAGTGATTGGACCGTGTGATTATACCAACAGTAATTCGACCATGTGATTTTACAGTCATTGTACCTTGTGAATATATAAACAGTGATTGGACCATGTGATAATGCCAACAGCGATTGGACCATGTGATTCTACAAACAGTGATTGGACCACGTAATAATACAAACACTGATTGGACCCTATGAATATACAACAGTGATTGGACCATGTGATTCTACAAACAGTGATTGGTCCACGTGATGATACAAACAGTGATTGGACCCCGTGATTGTACAAAGAGTGATTGGACCTTGTCTTGTACAATTGCTGTTTGCACCCTGTGATTATACCAACAGTGATTGTACCATGTGATTCTACAAACAGTGATTGGACCTTGTGATTTTACAGTCATTGTACCTTGTGAATATACAAACAGTGATTGGACCATGTGATAATGCCAACAGTGATTGGACCGTGTCATTATACAAACAGTGATTGGACCTAGTGTTGTACAATCGCTGATTGGACCCTGTGATTATACCAACAGTGATTGGACCATGTGATTCGACAATCAGTGATTGGCCACGTAATAATACAACCAGTGATTGGACCGTATCAATATACAACAGTGATTGGATCGTGTGATTGTACAAACAGTGATTGGACCCTGTGATTATACGAAGAATGAATGGACCATGAGATTTTACCAACAGTGATTGGACTGTGTAATTATAGCAAAAGTGATTGGACAGTGTAATTATACAAACAGTGATTGGACCGTGTAATTATACAAACAGTGATTGGACCATGAGATTATACAAACAGTGATTGGACCATGTGATAATACAAACAGTGATTGGACCGTGTGATTGTACAAAGAGTGATTGGATTGGGTGTTTATACAGCAGTGATTGGACCGTGTGATTGTACAAACAGTGATTAGATTGGCTGATAATAAAGCAGTGATTGGACCGTGTGATTATAAAGCAGTCATTGGTCCCTGTGATTGTACAAACAGTGATTGGACCATGTGATTGTACATACAGTGCTTGGACTGTGTGATTATACAAAGAATGAATGGACCGTGTGATTATACCAACAGTGATTGGACTGTGTGATTGTACATACAGTGCTTGGACTGTGTGATTATACAAAGAATGAATGGACCGTGTGATTATACCAACAGTGATTGGACCGTGTGATTATAAAGCAGTGATTGGTCCCTGTGATTGTACAAACAGTGATTGGACCATGTGATTGTACAAACAGTGATTGGACCATGTGATTGTACATACAGTGCTTGGACTGTGTGATTATACAAAGAATGAATGGACCGTGTGATTATACCAACAGTGATTGGACTGTGTGATTATACTATCAGTGATTGGACTGTGTGATTGTACCAAAAGTGATTGGACTGTGTAATTGTACAAACAGTGATTGGACCATGAGATTATCCAAACTGTGATTGGACCATGTGATTGTACAAACAGTGATTGGACCGTGTAATTGTACAAACAGTGATTGGACCGTGTAATTATAAATACATTGATTGGACCATGAGATTATACAAACAGTGATTGGACCATGAGATTATACCAACAGTGATTGGACCATGAGATTATACAAACAGTGATTGGCCACGTGATAATACAACCAGTGATTGGACCGTATGAATATACAACAGTGATTGGATCGTGTGATTATACAAACAGTGATTGGACCACGTGATAATACAATCAGTGATTGGACCATGTGAATATACAAACAGTGATTGGATATTGGGTTGCACAATCGGTGATTGGACCATGTGATTATCCCAACAGTGATTGGACCATGTGATTCGACAAACAGTGATTGGCCACGTAATAATACAACCAGTGATTGGACCGTATGAATATACAACAGTGATTGGATTGTGTGATTATACAGTGATTGGACCACGTGATAATACAATCAGTGATTGGACCGTGTGAATATACAAACAGTGATTGGATATTGTGTTGTACAATCGGTGATTGGACCATGTGATTATCCCAACAGTGATTCGACGATGTGATTTTACAGTCATTGTACCTTGTGAATATACGAACAGTGATTGGACCGTGTGATTATACCAACAGTGATTCGACCATGTGATTTTACAGTCATTGTACCTTGTGAATATACGAACAGTGATTGGACCGTGTGATTATACCAACAGTGATTCGACCATGTGATTTTACAGTCATTGTACCTTGTGAATATACAAAGAGCGATTGGACCGTGTGATAATGCCAAACGTGATTGGATCGTGTCATTATACAAACAGTGATTGGACCGTGTCATTATACAGACAGTGATTGGACCTTGTGTTGCACAATCGCTGATTGGACCCTGTGATTATACCAACAGTGATTGGACCTTGTGATTATGCAAAGAGTGATTTTACCGTGTGATTGTACAAAGAGTGATTGGATTGGGTGTTTAAACAGCAGTAATTGGACCGTGTAATTATACAAACAGTGATTGGATTGGCTGATAATACAGCAGTGATTGGACCGTGTGATTATAAAGCAGTGATTGGATCTTGTGATTATACAAAAAGAGATTGGACCTTGTGACAGTACAAACAGTGATTGGACCGTGTGATTAGAGAAAGAATGATTGGACCGTGTGATTATACGAACAGTGATTGGACTGTGTGATTATACCAACAGTGATTGGACCATGAGATTATACAATCAGTGATTGGACCCTGTGATTGTACCAAAAGTGATTGGACCGTGTAATTATACAAAGTGATTGGACCACGAGATAATAACAAAAGTGATTGGACCGTGTAATTATACAAACAGTGATTGGACCGTGTGATTATACCAACATGGATTGGACCGTGTGATTATACAAACAGTGATTGGACCGTGTGATTATACCAACATGGATTGGACCGTGTGATTATACAAACAGTGATTGGACTGTGTGATTGTACCAAAAGTGATTGGACCGTGTAATTTTACAAACAGTGATTGGACCATGTGATTATACAAAGAGTGATTGGACCATTCGAATATACAGTGATTGGAGTGATTTCGCCATGTGATTATCCAGTAATTGGAACGTGTGTTTAGACAGTGATTGGACCGAGAGTTAATTCAAAAAGAGATTGCACCATGTCGTTTTCCAAACAGTGACTGGACCGTGTAATTTGACATCAATGTTTGTAACTTGTGATTTTACAAACAGTGATTGGACCATGTGATTTTACAGTGATTGGACCATGTGATAATACAAACAGTGATTGGACCTTGAGTTGTACAATCGATGATTGGACCATGTGATTATACCAACAGTGATTGGACCATGTGATTTTACAGTCATTGTACCTTGTGGATATACAAACAGTGATTGGACCGTGTGATAATGCCAACAGTGATTGGACCGTGTCATTATACAAACAGTGATTGGACCTTCAGTAGTACAATTGCTGATTGGACCCTTTGATTATACCAACAGTGATTGGACCATGTGATTCTCCAAACAGTGATTGGACCACGTAATAATACAAACACTGATTGGACCGTGTGATTGTACAAAGAGTGATTGGATTGGGTGTTTATACAGCAGTGATTGGACCGTGTGATTATAAAGCAGTGCTTGGACCTTTTGATTATACAAACAATGACTTGTCCCTGTGATTGTACAAACAGTGATTGGACCCCGTGATTATACAAAGAATGAATGGACCATGAGATTATACCAACAGTGATTTGACAGCGTAATTAAACAACCTGTGATTGGACCGTGTAATTATACAAAGTGATTGGACCACAAGATAATAACAAAAGTGATTGGACCGTGTAATTATACAAACAGTGACTGGACCGTGTGATTTTACAAACAGTGATTGGTCCGTGTGATTGTACAAAGAGTGATTGGACCGTGTGATTATACCTACAGTGATTGGACCGTGTGATTTTACAAACAGTGATTGGTCCGTGTGATTAAACCAACAGTGATTGGACCGTGTGATTATACCAACAGTGATTGGACTGTGTGATTATACAAGCAGTGAATGGACCATGTGATTATGCCAACAGAGATTGGAACTTGTGATTATACAAACAGTGATTGGACTGTGTGATTGTACCAAAAGTGATTGGACCGTGTAATTATACAAACAGTGATTGGACCGTGTGATTATACAAAGAGTGATTGGACCATTTGAATATACAGTGATTGGAGTGATTTCACCATGTGATTATCCAGTAATTGGAACGTGTGATTATACTGTGATTGGACCGAGAGTTAATTCAAAAAGAGATTACACCATGCCGTTTTCCAAACAGTGACTGGACCGTGTAATTTGACATCAATGTTTGTAACTTGTGATTATACAAACAGTGATTGAACCATGTGATTTTACAGTGATTGGATCGTGCACTTATTCAGTGTTTGGACCATGTGTTTATACAAACAGTGATTGGACCTTGTGATTATACAAACATTGATTGGACTTTGTGATTATACAAACTGTGATTATATTGGCTGATTATAAAGCAATGATTGGACCTTGTGATTATAGAAACAGTGATTGGTCCCTTTTGATTTTACAAACGGTGATTGGACTGTGTGATTATACAAAGAATGATTGGACCGTGTGATTATACACACAGTGATTGGACTGTGTGATTATACAACCAGTGATTGGTGCATTTGATTATCCAGTCATAGTACCTTGTGATAATACAAACAGTGATTGGATTGGCTGATTGTACCAACAGTGATTTGATTGGCAGATTATGGAGCAGTGATTGGACTGTGTGATTACACAAACAGTGATTTGATTGGCAGATTATGGAGCAGTGATTGGACTCTGTGATTATACAAACAGTGATTGGACCATCTGATTATACAAACAGTGATTGGACCATGTGATTATACAACAGTGATCGGACCATCTGATTATACAAACAGTGATTTGTTTGGCAGATTATGGAGCAGTGATGGGACTCTGTGATTAGACAACAGTGATCGGACCGTCTGATTATACAAACAGTGATTGGACCTTGAGTTGTACAATCGATGATTGGACCATGTGATTATACCAACAGTGATTCGACCATGTGATTTTACAGTCATTGTACCTTGTGGATATACAACCAGTGATTGGACTGTGTGATAATGCCAACAGTGATTGGACCGTGTCATTATACAAACAGTGATTGGACCTCGTGTTGTACAATCGCTGATTGGACCCTGTGATTATACCAACAGTGATTGGACCATCTGATTATACAAACAGTGATTGGACCATGTGATTATACCAACAGTGATTGGACCATCTGATTATACAAACAGTGATTGGACCTTGTGTTGTACAATCGCTGATTGGACCCTGTGATTATACCAACAGTGATTGGACCATCTGATTATACAAACAGTGATCGGACCATCTGATTATACAAACAGTGATTTGATTGGCAGATTATGGAGCAGTGATTGGACTCTGTGATTATACAAACAGTGATTGGACCATCTGATTACACAAACAGTGATTGGACCATGTGAATATTCAACAGTGTTCGGACCGTCTGATTATACAAACAGTGATTGGACCTTGAGTTGTACAATCGATGATTGGACCATGTGATTATACCAACAGTGATTCGACCATGTGATTTTACAGTCATTGTACCTTGTGGATATACAAACAGTGATTGGACTGTGTGATAATGCCAACAGTGATTGGACCGTGTCATTATACAAACAGTGATTGGACCTTGTGTTGTACAATCGCTGATTGGACCCTGTGATTATACCAACAGTGATTGGACCATGTGATTCTACAAACAGTGATTGGACCACGTAATAATACAAACACTGATTGGACCCTATGAATATAAAACAGTGATTGGACCATGTGATTCTACAAACAGTGATTGGACCACGTGATAATACAAACAGTGATTGGACCATTTGATTATACGAACAGTGATTGGACCTTGTGATTATGCAAAGAGTGATTGGACCGTGTGATTGTACAAAGAGTGATTGGATTGGGTGTTTATACAGCAGTGATTGGACCGTGTGATTATACAAACAGTGATTAGATTGGCTGATAATACAGCAGTGATTGGACCTTGTGATTATACAAACAGTGATTGGTCCCTGTGATTGTTCAAACAGTGATTGGACACTGTGATTATACAAAGAATGAATGGACCGTGTGATTATACCAACAGTGATTGGACTGTGTAATTATACAAACAGTGATTGGACTGTGTAATTATACAAACAGTGAATGGACGATGTGATTATACAAACAGTGATTGGATCATGAGATTATACAAACAGTAATTGAACCATGAGATTATACAAACAGTGATTGGACCATATGATTTTACAAACAGTGATTGGTCCATGTGACTATACAAAGAGTGGTTGGACCGTGTGATTGTGCAAAGAATGAATGGACCGTGTGATTATACCAACAGTGATTGGACTGTGTGATTATAAAAGCAGTGAATGGACCATGTGATGATACCAACTGAGATTGGACCTTGTGATTATACAAACAGTGATTGGACTGTGTAATTATACTAACAGTGATTGGACTGTGTGATTATACAAACAATGATTGGACCATGTGATTTTACAAACAGTGATTGGTCCGTGTGATTGTACAAATAGTGATTGGACCGTGTGATTATACCAACAGTGATTGGACCGTGTGATTTTTACCAAAACTGATTGGAATGTGTGACTATACAAACATCGATTGGACCATGAGATTATACAAACAGTGATTGGACCGTGTGTTTATACAAAGAGTGATTGGACCATTTGTACATGCAGTGATTGGAGTGATTTCACCATGTGATTATACAGTAATTGAAACGTGTGATTATACAGTGATTGGACCGAGAGTTAATTCAAAAAGGGATTGCACCATGTCGTTTTCCAAACAGTGACTAGACCGTGTAATTTGACATCAGTGTTTGTAACTTGTGATTATACAACAGTGATTGGACCGTGTGATAATACAAACAGTGATTGGACATGTGTTGTACAATCGGTGATTGGACCAAGTGATTATATCAACAGTGATTCGACTATGTGATTTTACAGTCATTGTACCTTGTGAATATACAAACAGTGATTGGAACGTGTGATTTTACAGTCATTGTACCTTGTGAATATACAAACAGTGATTGGACTGTGTGATTATACCAACAGTGATTCAATCATGTGATTTTACAGTCATTGTACCATGTGATTCTACAAACAGTGATTGGACCATGTGATTTTACAGTCATTGTACCTTGTGAATATACAAACAGTGATTGGAACGTGTGATTTTACAGTCATTGTACCTTGTGAATATACAAACAGTGATTGGACTGTGTGATTGTACCAAAAGTGATTGGACCGTGTAATTATACAAACAGTGATTGGACCGTGTGATTATACAAAGAGTGATTGGACCATTTGAATATACAGTGATTGGAGTGATTTCACCATGTGATTATCCAGTAATTGGAACGTGTGATTATACTGTGATTGGACCGAGAGTTAATTCAAAAAGAGATTACACCATGCCGTTTTCCAAACAGTGACTGGACCGTGTAATTTGACATCAATGTTTGTAACTTGTGATTATACAAACAGTGATTGAACCATGTGATTTTACAGTGATTGGATCGTGCACTTATTCAGTGTTTGGACCATGTGTTTATACAAACAGTGATTGGACCATGTGATTATACAACAGTGATTGGACCTTGTGATTACACAACAGTGAATGGACCTTGTGATTATACAAACTGTGATTATATTGGCTGATTATAAAGCAATGATTGGACCTTGTGATTATAGAAACAGTGATTGGTCCCTTTTGATTTTACAAACGGTGATTGGACTGTGTGATTATACAAAGAATGATTGGACCGTGTGATTATACACACAGTGATTGGACTGTGTGATTATACAACCAGTGATTGGTGCATTTGATTATCCAGACATAGTACCTTGTGATAATACAAACAGTGATTGGATTGGCTGATTATACCAACAGTGATTTGATTGGCAGATTATGGAGCAGTGATTGGACTGTGTGATTACACAAACAGTGATTTGATTGGCAGATTATGGAGCAGTGATTGGACTCTGTGATTATACAAACAGTGATTGGACCATGTGATTATACAACAGTGATCGGACCATCTGATTATGCAAACAGTGATTTGTTTGGCAGATTATGGAGCAGTGATGGGACTCTGTGATTAGACAACAGTGATCGGACCGTCTGATTATACAAACAGTGATTGGACCTTGAGTTGTACAATCGATGATTGGACCATGTGATTATACCAACAGTGATTCGACCATGTGATTTTACAGTCATTGTACCTTGTGGATATACAACCAGTGATTGGACCGTGTGATAATGCCAACAGTGATTGGACCGTGTCATTATACAAACAGTGATTGGACCTCGTGTTGTACAATCGCTGATTGGACCCTGTGATTATACCAACAGTGATTGGACCATCTGATTATACCAACAGTGATTGGACCATCTGATTATACCAACAGTGATTGGACCATCTGATTATACAAACAGTGATCGGACCATCCGATTATACAAACAGTGATTTGATTGGCAGATTATGGAGCAGTGATTGGACTCTGTGATTATACAAACAGTGATTGGACCATCTGATTATACAAACAGTGATTGGACCATGTGATTATTCAACAGTGTTCGGACCGTCTGATTATACAAACAGTGATTGGACCTTGAGTTGTACAATCGATGATTGGACCATGTGATTATACCAACAGTGATTCGACCATGTGATTTTACAGTCATTGTACCTTGTGGATATACAACCAGTGATTGGACCGTGTGATAATGCCAACAGTGATTGGACCGTGTCATTATACAAACAGTGATTGGACCTCGTGTTGTACAATCGCTGATTGGACCATGTGATTCTACAAACAGTGATTGGACCACGTAATAATACAAACACTGATTGGACCCTATGAATATAAAACAGTGATTGGACCATGTGATTCTACAAACAGTGATTGGACCATTTGATTATACGAACAGTGATTGGACCTTGTGATTATGCAAAGAGTGATTGGACCGTGTGATTGTACAAAGAGTGATTGGATTGGGTGTTTATACAGCAGTGATTGGACCGTGTGATTATACAAACAGTGATTAGATTGGCTGATAATACAGCAGTGATTGGACCGTGTGATTATAAAGCAGTGATTGGACCTTGTGATTATACAAACAGTGATTGGTCCCTGTGATTGTTCAAACAGTGATTGGACACTGTGATTATACAAAGAATGAATGGACCGTGTGATTATACCAACAGTGATTGGACTGTGTAATTATACAAACAGTGATTGGACTGTGTAATTATACAAACAGTGAATGGACGATGTGATTATACAAACAGTGATTGGATCATGAGATTATACAAACAGTGATTGAACCATGAGATTATACAAACAGTGATTGGACCATATGATTTTACAAACAGTGATTGGTCCGTGTGACTATACAAAGAGTGGTTGGACCGTGTGATTGTGCAAAGAATGAATGGACCGTGTGATTATACCAACAGTGATTGGACTGTGTGATTATAAAAGCAGTGAATGGACCATGTGATGATACCAACTGAGATTGGACCTTGTGATTATACAACAGTGATTGGACCGTGTGATAATACAAACAGTGATTGGACATGTGTTTTACAATCGGTGATTGGACCAAGTGATTATATCAACAGTGATTCGACTATGTGATTTTACAGTCATTGTACCTTGTGAATATACAAACAGTGATTGGAACGTGTGATTTTACAGTCATTGTACCTTGTGAATATACAAACAGTGATTGGAACGTGTGATTTTACAGTCATAGTACCTTGTGATAATACAAACAGTGATTGGATTGGCTGATTATACCAACAGTGATTTGATTGGCAGATTATGGAGCAGTGATTGGACTGTGTGATTATACAAACAGTGATTGGACCATCTGATTATACAAACAGTGATTGGACCATGTGATTACACAACAGTGATCGGACCATCTGATTATACAAACAGTGATTGGACCGTGTGATTGTACAAATAGTGATTGGACCGTGTGATTATACCAACAGTGATTGGACCGTGTGATTTTTACCAAAACTGATTGGAATGTGTGACTATACAAACATCGATTGGACCATGAGATTATACAAACAGTGATTGGACCGTGTGTTTATACAAAGAGTGATTGGACCATGTGATTATACAAACAGTGATTGGACCGTGTGTTTATACAAAGAGTGATTGGACCATTTGTACATGCAGTAATTGGAGTGATTTCACCATGTGATTATACAGTAATTGAAACGTGTGATTATACAGTGATTGGACCGAGAGTTAATTCAAAAAGGGATTGCACCATGTCGTTTTACAAACAGTGACTGGACCGTGTAATTTGACATCAGTGTTTGTAACTTGTGATTATACAACAGTGATTGGACCGTGTGATAATACAAACAGTGATTGGACATGTGTTGTACAATCGGTGATTGGACCAAGTGATTATATCAACAGTGATTCAACTATGTGATTTTACAGTCATTGTACCTTGTGAATATACAAACAGTGATTGGAACGTGTGATTTTACAGTCATTGTACCTTGTGAATATACGAACAGTGATTGGACCATGTGATTTTACAGTCATTGTACCTTGTGAATATACAAAGAGTGATTGGACCGTATGATAATGCCAAACGTGATTGGACCGTGTCATTATACAAACAGTGATTGGACCTTGTGTTGTCCAATCGCTGATTGGACCCTGTGATGATACCAACAATGATTGGACATTGTGATTCTACAAACAGTGATTGGACCATGTGATTTTACAGTCATTGTACCTTGTGAACATACAAACAGTGATTCGACCGTGTGATAATGCCAACTGTGATTGGACCGTGTCATTATACAAACAGTGATTGGACCTTGTGTTGTACAATCGCTGATTGGACCCTGTGATTACACAACAGTGATTGGACCTTGTGATTATACAAACTGTGATTAGATTGGCTGATTATAAAGCAATGATTGGACCTTGTGATTATAGAAACAGTGATTGGTCCCTTTTGATTTTACAAACGGTGATTGGACTGTGTGATTATACACACAGTGATTGGACCGTGTGATTATACAAACAGTTATTGGACCGTGTGTTTATTCAAACAATGATTGGATTGGCTGATAATACAGCAGTGATTAGACCATGAGTGTATACAAAGTGTGATTGGACCGTGTGATTATACCAACAGTAATCGGACCATATTATACAAACAGTGATTGTACCTTGTGATGATACAAACAATGATTGGAGTTTGTGATTATACAAACAGTGATTGGACCGAGTGATTATACAAACAGAGATTCGTCTTTGTGATTATACAAACAGTGATTGGACCGAGTGATTATACAAACAGTGATTGGTCCGTATGATTGTACAAAGAGTGATTGGACCATGTGATTATACCAACAGTGATTGGACTGTGTGATTATACCAAAAGTGATAGGACCATGTGATTATACAAACAGTGATTGGACCATGTGATTATACCAAAAGTGATAGGACCATGTGATTATACAATGAGTGATTGGACCGTTTGAATATACAGTGATTGGAGTGATTTCACCATGTGATTATACAGTAATTGGAACGTGTGGTTATACAGTGATTGGACCGAGAGTTAATTCAAAAAGAGATTGAACCATGTCGTTTTCCAAACTGTGACTGGACCGTGTAATTTGACATCAATGTTTGTAACTTGTGATTATACAATCAGTGATTGGACCATGTGATTATACCAACAGTGATTGGACCGTGTGATTATACCAACAGTAATTTGATTGTGTGATTATACAAAGAGTGATTGGACCCTGTGATTGTACAAACAGTGATTGGACCGTGTGTTTATACCAACAGCGATTGGACCGTGTGATGATACAAACAGTGATTGGACATTGTCATTGTACAAACAGTGATTGGACCGTGTGTTTATACCAACAGCGATTGGACCGTGTGATGATACAAACAGTGATTGGACATTGTCATTGTACAAACAGTGATTGGACCGTGTGTTTATACCAACAGTGATTGGACCATGTGATTCTACAAACAGTGATTGGACCACGTAATAATACAAACAGTGATTGGACCGTGTGAATATACAACAGTGATTGGATCGTGTGATTATACAACAGTTATTGGATCGTGTGATTGTACGAACAGTGATTGGACCTTGTGTTTATACCAACAGTGATTGGGCCGTTTGTTTATACCAACCGTGATTGGACCATATGATTATACAAACAGTGATTGTACCTTGTGATTATACAAACGGTGAATGGACCTTGTGATTATACTGTGATTGGAGTGATTTCACCATCTCGTAAGTAGTGAGTATATAGTAATTGGAACGTGTGATTATACAGTGATTGGACCGAGGGTTAATGCAAAAACTGATTGCACCATGTCGTTTTCCAGACAGTGACTGGACCGTGTAATTTGACAACCATGTTTGTAACTTGTGATTATACAAACAGTGATTAAACCATGTGATTTTACAGTGATTGGATCGTGCACTTATTCACTGATGGGACCATGTGATTGTACAAGCAGTGATTGGACCATTTGATTATACAAACAGAGATTGGACCATGTAAATATATAATGATTGGACCATGTCATTATACAGCAGAGATTGGACCGTGTGATTATGATTTTTCCTTGTGTTGATACAAACAGTGATTGGACCTCATGATTATGCAAACAGTGATTGGACAAACAGTGTTTGAATCGTGTGATTATCCCAACGGTGATTGGACAAACAGTGATTGGACTAACAGTGATTAAACCATGTGATTATACAAACAATGATTGGACAAACAGTGTGTGGACAGTCAGATTATACAGACTGTGACTGGACAAACAGTGAGTGGACGATGTGATTGTACAAACAGTGATTCAACCATGTAATTATTCACCTGTGATTGGACAAATAGTGTTTGGACCGTGTGATTGTACAAACAGTATCTGTATCATGTGATTATACGAACAGTGATTGGACCGTGTGGTTATACAAAGAGTGATTGGATTGGGTGTTTATACAGCAATGATTGGACTGTGTGATGATACAAACAGTGATGGAATTGGCTGATTATACAGCAGTGATAGGACCGTGTGATTAGACAAACAGTGATTGGACCGTTTGATTATACAACAGTGATTGGACCATGTGATTATACAAACAGTGATTAGACCATGTGATTATACAGCAGTGATTGGACCATGTGATTATACAAACAGTGATTGGACCGTGTGATTATATGAACAGTGATTGGACTGTTTGATTGTACAAACAGTGATTGGACCTTGTGATTATACAACAGTGATTGGACCTTGTGATTAAACAAACAGTGATTGGATTGTGTGATTATGCAAACAGTGATTGGACCTTGTGATTATACAAACAGTGATTGGACCCTGTGATTATGCAAAGAATGAATGGACCGTGTGATTATACAAACAGTGATTGGACCGTGTGATTATATGAACAGTGATTGGACCGTGTGATTATATGAACAGTGATTGGACTGTTTGATTGTACAAACAGTGATTGGACCTTGTGATTATACAACAGTGATTGGACCTTGTGATAATGCAAAGACTGATTGGACCCTGTGATTATACAAACCGTGATTGGACCTTGTGATTATACAAATAGTGATTGGACCGTGTGATTATACACACAGTGATTTGACTGTGGATTATACAAAGAATGATTGGACCGTGTGATTATACACACAGTGATTGGACCATTTGATTATACAGTCATCGTAACTGCCTGTGTGGAGTTTGCAAGTTCTCCCTGTGTCTGCGTGGGTTTCCTCCGGGTGCTCCGGTTTCCTCCCACTAGCCAAAGACTTGCAGGTTGATAGGTAAATTGGCCATTAGCAACTGCCCCTAGTATAGGTAGGTGGTAGGGAAATATAGGGACAGGGTGGGGATGTGGTAGGAATATGGAATTAGTGTAGGATTAGCATAAATGGGTGGTTGATGGTCGGCACAGACTCGGTGGGCCGAAGGGCCTGTTTCAGTGCTGTATCTCTAAACTAAACTGAACTAAACTAAACTTGTGATTATACAAATGGTGATTGGAGCGGGTGTTTATAGAAACAGTGATTGGACCGTGTGATTATACAGCAGTGATTGGACTGTGTGATTATACAAACTGCGATTGGACCATCTGATTATCCAAACAGTGATTGGATTGGCTGATTATAGAGCAGTGATTGGATTGGCTGATTATAGAGCAGTGATGCGAGCATGTGATTGTACAAACACTGATTGGACCATGTGATTATACAAACAGTGATTGGACCATCTGACTATACAGCAGTGATTGGAGCGTGTGGTTATACAGTAATAGTACGTTGTTATTCCACAAATGGTGATTGGAGCATGCAATTATACAATCAGTGATTGGACAGTGTGATTATACAAACAGTGATTGGACAGTGTGATTATACAAACAGTGATTGGACCGTGTGTTTATACAAACAGTGATTGGACTGTGTGATTATACAAACAGTGATTGGACCATGTGATTATACAAACAGTGATTGGACTGTATGATTATACAAACAGTGTTTGGACCGTGTGTTTATACAAACAGTGATTGGACCGTGTGATTATACAAACAGTGATTGGAACGTGTGATTATACAAACAGTGATTGGACTGTGTGATTATACCAACAGTGATTGGACCGTGTGTTTATACAAACAGTGATTGGACCGTGTGATTATACAAACAGTGATTGGACCGTGTGATTATACAAACAGTGTTTGGACCGTGTGTTTATACAAACAGTGATTGGACCGTGTAATTATACAAACAGTGATTGGACCGTGTGATTATACAAACAGTGATTGGACCGTGTGATTATACAAACAGTGTTTGGACCGTGTGATTATACAAACAGTGATTGGACCGTGTGATTATACAAACAGTGATTGGACCGTGTGATTATACAAACAGTGTTTGGACCGTGTGATTATACAAACAGTGATTGGACCGTGTGATTATACAAACAGTGATTGGACTGTGTGATTATACAAACAGTGTTTGGACCGTGTGATTATACAAACAGTGATTGGAACGTGTGATTATACAAACAGTGATTGGACTGTGTGATTATACCAACAGTGATTGGACCGTGTGATTATACAAACAGTGTTTGGACCGTGTGTTTATACAAACAGTGATTGGACCGTGTGATTATACAAACAGTGATTGGACCGTGTGATTATACAAACAGTGTTTGGACCGTGTGTTTATACAAACAGTGATTGGACCGTGTAATTATACAAACAGTGTTTGGACCGTGTGTTTATACAAACAGTGATTGGACCGTGTGATTATACAAACAGTGATTGGACTGTGTGATTATACCAACAGTGATTGGACCGTGTGATTATACAAACAGTGTTTGGACCGTGTGTTTATACAAACAGTGATTGGACCGTGTGATTATACAAACAGTGATTGGACCGTGTGATTATACAAACAGTAATTGGACTGTGTGATTATACAAACAGTGTTTGGACCGTGTGTTTATACAAACAGTGATTGGACCGTGTGATTATACAAACAGTGATTGGACCGTGTGATTATACAAACAGTAATTGGACTGTGTGATTATACAAACAGTGTTTGGACCGTGTGTTTATACAAACAGTAATTGGACTGTGTGATTATACAAACAGTGTTTGGACCGTGTGTTTATACAAACAGTGATTGGACCGTGTGATTATACAAACAGTGATTGGACCGTGTGATTATACAAACAGTGCCTGGACCATCTGATTATACAAACAGTGATTGGACAATGTGATTATACAAACAGTGATTGGATTGGCTGATTATATAAACAGTGATTGGACTGTCTGATTATACCAACAGTGATTGGACCGTGTGATTATACCAACAGTGATTGGACCGTGTGATTATACCAACAGTGATTGGACTGTGTGATGAGACAAACAGTGATTGGACAGTGTGATTATACAAACAGTGATTGGACCATCTGACTATACAAACAGTGATTGGAGCGTGTGGTTATACAGTCATAGTACGTTGTTATTCCACAAATGGTGATTGGAGCATGCAATTATACAAACAGTGATTGGACTGTCTGATTATACCAACAGTGATTGGACCATGTGATTATACAAACAGTGTTTGGACCGTGTGTTTATACAAACAGTGATTGGACCGTGTGATTATATAAACAGTGATTGGAGCTTGTGATTATACCAACAGTGATTGGACCGTGTGATTATACAAACAGTGATTGGACCGTGTGATTATACAAACAGTGATTGGACCGTGTGATTATACAAACAGTGTTTGGACCGTGTGTTTATACAAACAGTGATTGGACCGTGTGTTTATACAAACAGTGATTGGACCGTGTGATTATACCAACAGTGATTGGACCGAGTGATTATACAAACACTGATTGGACCGTGCGGTTATACAAACACTGATTGGACCGTGTGATTTTACAAATAGTGATTGGTTCATGTGATTTTCTAAAGAGTGATTATACCTTGTGATTTTGCAGTGATTGGACCATGTGATTATATAAACAGTGATTATACAAACACTGATTGGACCGTGTGGTTATACAAACAGTGATTGGACCGTGTGGTTATACAAACAGTGATTGGACCATGTGATTATACAAACAGTGATTGGACCGTGTGGTTATACAAACAGTGATTGCACTGTGTGATTATACAAACAGTGATTGGACCATGTGATTCTACAAACAGTGATTGGACCATGTGATTCTACAAACAGTGATTGGACCATGTGATTCTACAAACAGTGATTGGACTGTGAGTTTATACAAAGTGTGATTCGACCGTCTGATTTTACAGTCATAGTACCTTGTAATGGTGCAAATGGTTATTGGGCCATGCGATTATCCAAACAATTTTTGGATTGGCTGATTATACAGCAGTGATTGGACCGTGTGATTGTACAAACAGTGATTGGACCATTTGATTATACAACCAGTGATTGGACCGTGAGTTTATACAAAGTCTGATTCGACCGTCTGATTTTACAGTCATAGTACCTTGTAATGGTGCAAATGGTTATTGGAGCATGTGATTATACAAACAGTGATTGGACCATGCGATTATCCAAACAATTATTGGATTGGCAGATTATACAGCAGTGATTGGACCGTGTGATTATACAATCAGTGATTGGACCGTGTGATTATACAATCAGTGATTGGACCGTTTGGTTACACATACAGTAATTGGAACGTGTGAGTATACAAACAGTGTTTGGACCGTGTGTTTATACAAACAGTGATTGGACCTTTTGATTATACCAAAAGTAATTGGACCATGTGATTTTACAAACAGTGATTGGATTGGCTGATAATACAGCAGCGATTGGACTGTGAGTTTATACAAAGTGTGATTCGACCGTCTGATTTTACAGTCATAGTACCTTGTAATGGTGCAAATGGTTATTGGAGCATGTGATTATACAAACAGTGATTGGACCATGCGATTATCCAAACAATTATTGGATTGGCAGATTATACAATCAGTGATTGGACTGTGTGATTATACCAACAGTGATTGGACCGTGTGGTTATACAAACAGTAATTGGACTGTTTGATTATACCAAAAGTAATTGGTCCATGTGATTATACAAACAGTGATTGGATTGGCTGATAATACAGCAGCAATTGGACTGTGAGTTGATACGAAGTGTGATTGGAACGTGTGATTTTACAGTCATCGTACCTTGTGATTATGCAATTATTGATTGGAGCGTGTGATTATACAAACAGTGACTGAACTTTGTGATTCTACAAACAGTGATTGGACTTTGTATCATCACAAGATCCAATCACTGTTTGTATAATTGCACGGTCCAATCACTGTTTGTATGATCACACGCTCCAATCAATAATTGCATAATCACAAGGTACGATGACTGTAAAATCACACGTTCCAATCACACTTTGTATAAACTCACGGTCCAATCGCTGCTGTATTATCAGCCAATCCAATCACTGTTTGTATAATCACATGGACCAATTACTTTTGGTATAATCAAACAGTCCAATTACTGTTTGTATAACCACACGGTCCAATCACTGTTTGTATAATCAGACGGTCCAATCACCTTATGTATAATCGCACGGTCCAATCACAGTTTGTATAAATACATGTTCCAAACACCATTTATTTAATCACAAGATACTATGACTGTATAATCACACGCTCCAATCACTGCTGTATACTCTATATCCCAACCGATGAGGGCAAGCATGCCGTATGCCTTCTTGACTACCTTATCCACCTGCGTTGCCACTTTCAGTGATCTGTAGACCTGTACGCCCAGATCTCTCTGCCAGTCAATACTCCTAAGGGTTCTGCCATTTACTGTATGCTTCCCACCTGTATTAGACCTTCCAAAATGCATTACCTCACATTTGTCCGGATTAAACTCCATCTGCCATTTCTCCGCCCAAGTCTCCGCCCACGTCTCCAACCGATCTATATCCTGCTGTATCCTCTGACAATCCTCAGCACTATCCGCAACCACCAACCTTTGTGTCGTCCGCAAACGTACTAATCAGACCAGCTACATTTTCCTCCAAATCATTTATATATACTACAAACAGCAATGGTCCCAGCACTGATCCCTGCGGAACACCACTAGTCACATCCCTCCATTCAGAAAAGCACCCTTCCACTGCTATCCTCTCTTCTATGCCAGTTCTCTATCCATCTTGCCAGCTCACCTCTGATCCCGTGTGACTTCACCTTTTGTACCAGTCTGCCATGAGGGACCTTGTCAAAGGCTTTACTGAAGTCCATGTAGACAACATCCACTGCCTTTCCTTCATCAATCATCTTTATCACTTCCTCAAAAAACTCAATCAAATTAGTGAGACATGACCTCCCCTTCACAAAACCATGCTGCCTCTCGCTAACAAGTTCATTTGTTTCCAAATGGGAGTAAATCCTGTCCCGAAGAATCCTCTCCAATAATTTCCCAAACACTGACGTAAGGGTCACCAGCCTGGAATTTCCTGGATTATCCTTGCTACCCTTCTTAAACAAAGGAACAACATTGGCTATTCTCCAGTCCTCTGGGAGCTCACCTGTAGCCAATGAGGATACAAAGATTTCTGTCAAGGCCCCAGCAATTTCCTCCCTTGCCCCCCTCAGTATTCTGGGGTAGATCCCATCAGGCCCTGGGGACTTATCTAACTTAATGTTTTTCAAGACGCCCGACACCTCCTCCTTTTTGATATCGACATGACCCAGACTATCTACACTCCCTTCCCTAGCCTCATCATCCACCAAGTCCTTCTCTTGGGTGAATTCTGATGCAAAGTACTCATTTAGTACCTTGCCCATTTCCTCTGGCTCCACACTTAGATTCCCTTCTCTGTCCTTGAGTGGGCCAACCCTTTTCTAGGTTACCCTCTTGCTCTTTATATACGAATAAAAAGCCTTGGATTCTCCTTAATCCTGTTTGCCAATGACTTTTCATGACCCCTTTTAGCCCTCCTGACTCCTTGCTTAAGTTCCTTCCTACTTTCTTTATATTCCTCAAGGGCTTCGCCTGTTCCCAGCCTTCTAGCCCTTACGAATGCTTCCTTTTTCTTTTTGACTAGGCTCACCATATCCCTCATTATCCAAGGTTCCCGAAACTTGCCAAACTTATCCTTCTACCTCACAGGAACGTGCCGGTCCTGGATTCTAATCAACTGACGTTTGAAAGACTCCCACCTGTCAGATGTTGATTTACCCTCAAACAGCCACCCCCAGTCTAAATTCTTCAGTTCCTGCCTAATATTGTTATAATTAGCCTTCCCCCAACTTAGCACTTTCACCCGAGGACTACTCTTATCCTCATCCACAAGTACCTTAAAACTTACAGAATTATGGTCACTGTTCCTGAAATGCTCCCCTACTGAAACTTCGACCACCTGGCCGGGCTCATTCCCCAATACCAAGTCCAGTACGGCCCCTTCCCTAGTTGGACTATCTACATATTGTTTCAAGAAGCCCTCCTGGCGGCTCCTTACAAATTCTGCCCCATCCAAGTCCCTAGCACTAAGTGAGTCCCAGTCAATATAGGGGAAGTTAAAATCACCCACCACAACAACCCTGTTGATTTTACATCTTTCCAAAATCTGTCTACATATCTGCTCCTCTGTCTCCCGCTGGCTGTTGGGAGGCCTGCAGTAAACCCCCAACATTGTGACTGCACCCTTCCTATTCCTGCACTAAGTGAGTCCCAGTCAATATAGGGGAAGTTAAAATCACCCACCACAACAACCCATATTGCCTCGCTGCATGATCCCTCCGAGGTGTCCTCCCGCAGTACAGCTGTGATATTCTCCTTGACCAGTAATGCAACTCCCCCACCCCTTTTACATCCGGCTCTATCCCGCCTGAAGCATCGAAATCCCAGAACATTTAGCTGCCAATCCTGTCATTCCCTCAACCAAGTTTCTGTAATAGCAACAACATCATATTTCCAAGTACTAATCCAAGCTCTAAATTCATCTGCCTTACCTGTTATACTTCTCACATTGAAACAAATGCACTTCAGACCACCAGTCCCGCTCTGCTCAGCAACATCTCCCTGCCTGCTCTTCCTCTTAGTCTTACTGGCCTTATTCACTAGTTCCCCCTCAGTTATTTCACCTGCTGACCTACTACTCTGGATCCCACCCCCCTCACCACACTAGTTTAAACCCTCCCGAGTGATGCTAGCAAACCTCGCAGCCAGGATATTTGTGCCCCTCCAGTTTAGATGCAACCCATCCTTCTTATACAGATCCCACCTGTCCTGGAAGAGATCCCAATGATCCAGATATCTGAAACCCTCCCTCCTACACCAGCTGTTTAGCCACGTGTTTAGCTGCACTATCTTCCTATTTCTAGCCTCACTGGCACGTGGCACAGGGAGTAATCCAGTGATTACAACCCTAGAGGTCCTGTTTTTTAACTTTCTACCTAACTCCCTAAACTCCCCCTGCAGGACCTCGTCACTCTTCTTGCCTATGTCGTTAGTACCAATGTGTACCACAACCTCTGGCTGTTCACCCTCCCCCTTCAGAATGCCCCCTGCCCGTTCAGAGACATCCTTGACCCTGGCACCAGGGAGGCAACATACCATCCTGGAGTCTCTTTCACGTCCACAGAAGCGCCTATCTGTGCCCCTGACTATAGAGTCCCCTATAAATATTGCTCTTCTACGCTTTGTCCCTCCCTGCTGAACAACAGAGCCAGCCGTGGTGCCACTGCTCTGGCTGCTGCAGTTGTTTTCCCCTGATAGGCCATCCCCCCCCAACAGTATCCAAAACGGTATACTTGTTAGAGAGGGGGATAGACAGAGGGGATTCCTGCACTGACTGCCTGCCCCTTCTAGCGGTCACCCATCTATTGCCTGCACATTGGATGTAACCACATCTGAAAAACTCCTGTCTATGATGCTTGCCGCCACCTGCATGCTCCTGTGACCATGTGACTATACAGTCATTGTATGTTGTGATTATACAAATGGTGATTGGAGCCTGTGATTATACAACAATGATTGGAGCATGTGATTATACAAACAGTGACTGGACCATGTAATTATGCAGTGATTGGACCGTGTGATTTTACAGTCATTGTACCTTGTCATTATTCAAACAGTGATCGGACCGCGTGATAATACAAACAGTGATTGGACCGTGTGTTTATACAAACATTGATTGGACCATGCGATTATACAAACAGTGATTGGACTGTGTGATTATACCAACAGTGATTGGACCGTGTGATAATACAAACAGTGATTGGACCGTGTGTTTATACAAACAGTGATTGGATCATGCGATTATACAAACAGTGATTGGACCGTGTGATTATACAACAGTGATTGGACCTTGTGACTCTACAAACAGAGATTGGACCTTGTGATTCTACTAACAGAGATTGGACCGTGTGATTATACAACAGTGATTGGACCGTGTGATTCTACAAACACTGATTGGACCTTGTGATTCTACAAACAGTGATTGGACCGTGTGATTATACAACAGTGATTGGACCGTGTGATTCTACAAACAGTGATTGGACTGTGTGATTATACCAACAGTGATTGGACCGTGTGATAATACAAACAGTGATTGGACCGTGTGATTATACAAACAGTGATTGGACCGTGTGATAATACAAACAGTGATTGGATGTTGTGATTATACAACAGTGATTGGACCGTGTGATTATACAACAGTGATTGGACCTTGTGACTCTACAAACAGAGATTGGACCTTGTGATTCTACTAACAGAGATTGGACCGTGTGATTATACAACAGTGATTGGACCGTGTGATTCTACAAACACTGATTGGACCTTGTGATTCTACAAACAGTGATTGGACCGTGTGATTATACAACAGTGATTGGACCGTGTGATTCTACAAACAGTGATTGGACTGTGTGATTATACAACAGTGATTGGACCTTGTGATTCTACAAACAGAGATTGGACCATGTGATTATACAACAGTGATTGGACCTTGTGATTCTACAAACAGTGATTGGACCGTGTGATTATCCAACAGTGATTGGACCTTGTGATTCTACAAAAAGTGATTGGACCGTGTGATTATACAACAGTGATTGGACCTTGTGATTCTACAAACAGTGATTGGACCGTGTGATTATACAACAGTGATTGGACCTTGTGATTCTACAAACAGTGATTGGACATTGTGATAATACAAACAGCGATTGGACCATGTGATTATCCAGTGATTGGACTGTGTGGTAATTCAAGCAGTGATTGGATGACGTGATTTTATGAAGAGTGATTGGATTGCATGCTTTTACGGTGATTGGGCTGTGCAATTATTCAGTGATTGGACCATGTGATTTTACAGTCATTGTTCCTTGTGATTATACAAACAGTGATTGGACCATGTACATATATAATTATTAGACCATGCATTATACAACATTGATTGGACTGTGTGATTATGCAAGCAATGATTGGACTTTGTAATTTTACAAATAGTGATTGGAGCCTGTCATTAAACAGTGATTGGACCGTGTGTTTATGCAAAGGCGATTGGACTGTGTGATTTATACAACAGCGATTGGATCGGGTAATTATAAAACGATTGGACCGTGTGATTATACAAAGAGTGATTGGACCATTTGAATATCCAGTGATTGGAGTGATTTCACCATGTGATTATACAGTAATTGGAACATGTGATTATCCAGTGATTTGACCGAGAGTTTATGCAAAAAGTGATTGCACCATATCGTTTTCCAAACAGTAATTGGACCATCTAATTTGACATCGGTGTTTGTAACTTGTGATTATACAAACAGTGATTGGACCATGTGATTTTACAGTGATTGGACCATGCAATTATTCAGTGATTGGGCCATGTGATTTTGCAAACAGTGATTGGATATTGTGATTGTTCAAGCAGCGATTGGACCATCTGTTTTACTGCGATGGATCCATGTGCTTATACAATAATTGGACCGTGTGATTATACAAACAGTGATTGGACCATGTGATTTTAGAAGGAGTGATTGGATCATGTGATTATACAAACAGTGATTGGACCGTGTGAATATCCAATCAGTCATTGGACCTTGTGATTTTACAAACAGTTTTTGGACTGTGTGATTATACGACTGTGTGATTAGACAAATAGTGATGGACTGTATGTTTATACAAGCAGTGATTGGACAATGTGATTTTAGAGTGATTACACCTTGTGAATGTACAATCAGTGATTGGACCGTGTGAACATAAAATCAGTGATTGGACCATGAGATTATACAAAGAGTGATTGGTGCATGTGATTATACAGTGATGGGATTGTGTGATTGTACAAGCAGTGATTGATCTGTGTGATTATAAATACAGTGATTGGACCATGTGATTAGACAACAGTAATTAGACCATGTGATTATTCAAACAGTGATTGGACTGTGTGATTATTCCATGTTTGGACCATGTGAGTATACAGTGATCAAAGTGATTTCACCATGTGATTATGCAGTGATTGGAGTGATTTAACCATGTGATTATATAGTGATCAGAGTTATTTCACATTGTGATTATACAGTAATTGGAATGTATGATTATGCAGCCTAGCCTAGCATGACAATACAGTGATTGCATAATCGCACGGTCCAATCACTGATTATGGAACGTGTGCTTATAAAGTCACTTGCCTGACAGATTATGCAAAAAGTGATTGGTCCATGCTGTTTTACAAACAGTGTTTGGACTGTGTGATTACACAAACAGTGATTGGACCCTGTGATTATGCAAACATAGTTTGGTCCCTGTGACTGTAATAACATTTATTGGACTGGGTGATTATTGATTATACAGTGATTGGATTGTGTGATTACACAGTGTTTTGACCATGTGATTTTACAAACAGTGATTGGCCCATCTGATAATACAAACAGTGATTGGACCGTGTGATTATGCAAACAGTGATTGATCTGTGTGATTATAAATACAGTGATTGGCCCGTATGATTATACAAACCGTGATTAGGCCCTGCGATTATACAGTGATTTGACCATGTGATTATACAAACAGTGATTGGACCGTGTGATTATACAGTGATTGGGCTGTGCGATTTTACAAACAGTAATTGAACCATGTGTATATACAATGATTGGACAATGTGACATACAGTGATCGGACTGTGTGATTATACAGTGATTTCACCGTGTGATTATACAATAATTGGAATGTGTGATTATCTAATAATTGTACTGAGAGTTTATGCAAAAAGTGATTGGATCGTGTCGTTTTGCAAACAGTGACAGGACCATGTAATTTTACAAACAGTGTTTGTAATATGTGAATATACAATCAGTAATTGGCCAGAAGTACTGCACAAAGAACAGCTAGGCGTTGCGCAAACGACTACTGGCAACACCTATGCAGTCATATTCAGCTGGCCTCAGACACCGGAAACATCAGAGGAATGTATGATGGCATGAAGAGAGCTCTTGGGCCAACCATCAAGAAGATCACCCCCCTCAAATCTAAATCGGGGGACATAATCACTGACCAACGCAAACAGATGGACCGCTGGGTTGAGCACTACCTAGAACTGTACTCCAGGGAGAATGCTGTCACTGAGACTGCCCTCAATGCAGCCCAGCCTCTACCAGTCATGGATGAGCTGGACATACAGCCAACCAAATCGGAACTCAGTGATGCCATTGATTCCCTAGCCAGCGGAAAAGCCCCTGGGAAGGACAGCATTACCCCTGAAATAATCAAGAGTGCCAAGCCTGCTATACTCTCAGCACTACATGAACTGCTATGCCTGTGCTGGGACGAGGGAGCAGTACCCCAGGACATGCGCGATGCCAACATCATCACCCTCTATAAAAACAAAGGTGACCGCGGTGACTGCAACAACTACCGTGGAATCTCCCTGCTCAGCATAGTGGGGAAAGTCTTTGCTCGAGTCGCTCTGAACAGGCTTCAGAAGCTGGCCGAGCGCGTCTACCCTGAGGCACAGTGTGGCTTTCGTGCAGAGAGATCGACTATTGACATGCTGTTCTCCCTTCGTCAGATACAGGAGAAATGCCGTGAACAACAGATGCCCCTCTACATTGCTTTCATTGATCTCACCAAAGCCTTTGACCTCGTCAGCAGACGTGGTCTCTTCAGACTACTAGAAAAGATCGGATGTCCACCAAAGCTACTAAGTATCATCACCTCATTCCATGACAATATGAAAGGCACAATTCAACATGGTGGCTCCTCATCAGAGCCCTTTCCTATCCTGAGTGGTGTGAAACAGGGCTGTGTTCTCGCACCCACACTTTTTGGGATTTTCTTCTCCCTGCTGCTTTCACATGCGTTCAAATCCTCTGAAGAAGGAATTTTCCTCCACACAAGATCAGGGGGCAGGTTGTTCAACCTTGCCCGTCTAAGAGCGAAGTCCAAAGTACGGAAAGTCCTCATCAGAGAACTCCTCTTTGCTGACGATGCTGCTTTAACATCTCACACTGAAGAATGCCTGCAGAGTCTCATCGACAGGTTTGCGTCTGCCTGCAATGAATTTGGCCTAACCATCAGCCTCAAGAAAACGAACATCATGGGGCAGGATGTCAGAAATGCTCCATCCATCAATATTGGCGACCACGCTCTGGAAGTGGTTCAAGAGTTCACCTACCTAGGCTCAACTATCACCAGTAACCTGTCTCTAGATGCAGAAATCAACAAGCGCATGGGTAAGGCTTCCACTGCTATGTCCAGACTGGCCAAGAGAGTGTGGGAAAATGGCGCACTGACACGGAACACAAAAGTCCGAGTGTATCAGGCCTGTGTCCTCAGTACCTTGCTCTACGGCAGCGAGGCCTGGACAACGTATGCCAGCCAAGAGCGACGTCTCAATTCATTCCATCTTCGCTGCCTTCGGAGAATACTTGGCATCAGGTGGCAGGACTATATCTCCAACACAGAAGTCCTTGAAGCGGCCAACATCCCCAGCTTATACACACTACTGAGTCAGCGGCGCTTGAGATGGCTTGGCCATGTGAGCCGCATGGAAGATGGCAGGATCCCCAAAGACACATTGTACAGTGAGCTCGCCACTGGTATCAGACCCACCGGCCGTCCATGTCTCCGTTATAAAGACGTCTGCAAACGCGACATGAAATCGTGTGACATTGATCACAAGTCGTGGGAGTCAGTTGCCAGCATTCGCCAGAGCTGGCGGGCAGCCATAAAGACAGGGCTAAATTGTGGCGAGTCGAAGAGACTTAGTAGTTGGCAGGAAAAAAGACAGAGGCGCAAGGGGAGAGCCAACTGTGCAACAGCCCCAACAAACAAATTTCTCTGCAGCACCTGTGGAAGAGCCTGTCACTCCAGAATTGGCCTTTATAGCCACTCCAGGCGCTGCTTCACAAACCACTGACCACCTCCAGGCGCGTATCCATTGTCTCTCGAGATAAGGAGGCCCAAAAGAAATCAGTAATTGGACCATTTAATTATAGAACAGTGATTGGACTGTGTGAATATAAAATCAATGATTGGACCGTTTGAATATACAGTGAAGGGAATGAGTGACTATACAAACATTGGAATGTGTGATTGTACAACAGTAATTGGACCGTATGAATGTAAAATCACTGATTGTACTGTGAAATTATAAAATCAGTGATTGGACCGTGTGAATATACAGTGATGGGAATGTGTGATTATACCACAGTTATTGAACCTAGTGATTATACAATCAATGATTGTACCGTGAAATTATACAACAGTGATTGGACAGTGTGAATATAAAATCAATGATTGGACCGTGTGATTAAACATTGATTGGACATGTGATTTCACAAGCAATGATTGATCTGTGTGATTTTACAAACAGAGCTTGGATGGTTGATTATACACACAGACATTGGCTGATCTGTTTAACAAGTCCTCCCCTCACTCCAGTAACAGTTTAAAATCAATGTTCATAGCAAAATTAATGTGCCTCATTCTTGGCAGGTGGGGGCCTAGCATGACAATACAGTGATTGCATAATCGCACGGTCCAATCACTGATTGCATAATCACAAGCCCAATCGCTGTCTGTATAAGCACACGGTTATAGAGTGATTGGACCATGTGATTATACAAACAGCGATTGGCCGTGTGATTATATAAACAGTGATTGGCCGTGTGATTATACAAACAGTGATTGGCCGTGTGATTATACAAACAGTGATTGGACCGTGTGATTATACAAACAGTGATTGGACCGTGTGATTATACAAACAGTGATTGGACCATGTGATTATACAAACAGTGATTCTTATTCTTCTTCTTTGGCCCCCTTGTCTCGAGAGACAATGGGTAAGCACCTGGAGGTGGTCAGTGGTTTGTGGAGCAGCGCCTGGAGTGGCTGTGAAGGTCAATTCTAGAGTGACAGACTCTTCCACAGGTGCTGCAGATAAAATTTGTTGTTGGGGCTGTTACACAGTTGGGTCTCTCCTTGCACTTCTGTCTTTTTTCCTGCCAACTGCTAAGTCTCTTCGACTCGCCACTCTTTGGCCCCGCCTTTATGGCTGTCCGCCAGCTCTAGCGATCACTGGCAACAGACTCCCATGACTTGTGGTCAATGTCACAGGACCTCATGTCGCGTTTGCAGACTTCTTTAAAGCGGAGGCATGGATGGCCGATCGGTCTGTTACCAGTGACGAGCTCGCTGTACAATGCGTCCTTGGGGATCCTGCCATCTTCCATGCGGCTCACATGGCCAAGCCATCTCAAGTGCCGCTGGCTCAGTAGGGTGTATATGCCGGGGACGTTGGCTGCCTCGAAGACTTCTGCGTTGGAGATACGGTCCTGCCACCTGATTCCAAGGATTCTTCGGAGGCAGCAAAGATGGAGTGAGTTGAGACATCACTCTTGGCTGACATACGTTGTCCAGGCCTCGCTGCCTTAGAGCAAGGTACTGAGGACAGGGGCTTGAAACACTCGGACTTTTGTGTTCCGTGTGATTTTGTGTGACTGGGCCATGTGATTATACAATGATTGGACGTGTGATTCTACAAACTGTAATTGGACCATGTAATTATAAAACACTTTTTGGACTGTGCAATTACTCAAATAGTGATTGGATCATGTTATTATGCATTTTATTGGAGCGTGCGATTATAACAACATTGATTGGACTGTGTAATTATACAAAAAGTGATTGTGTGATTATAAATTTAGTGATTGGACCATGTAATTATACAACAGTGATTGGTCCGTGTGATTAAACAGTGATTGGACATGTGATTATAAGCAGTAATTGGACCGTGTGAATATAAAATCAGTGATTGTACCATGAAATTGTACAACAGTGATTGGACAGAGTGAATATAAAACCAGTGATGGGACTGTGTGATCAAACATTGATTGGACGTGCGACTACGCAAGCAATGACTGATCTGTGTGATTATGCAAACATTGACTGGATTGTTTGATTATACAGTGATTCAACTGTGTGATTTTACAGTGATTGGACCAGGTGATTTTCAGTGATTGGACCATGCGATTTTATTAACAGTTATTGGACCGTGCGATTTTGCAAACACTGGTTGGAATGTGTGAATATGCAATCAGTGATTGGACTGTGCAATTATACAACAGTGATTGGACCGTGTGAATATAAAATCAGCGATTGGACCGTGTGATTATATGAACAGTGATTGGACATTTGATTGTACAAACAGTGATTGGACCATGTGATTTTACAAACAGTGATTGGACCAAGTGATTTTACAAACAGCTTGCGATTATACAGTGATTGGATCGTGCATTTATACAAACGGTGATTGGACCGTGCGATTATACAAACAGTGATTGGACAGTGTGATTATACAAATAGTGATTGGACAGTGTGATAATACAAACAGTGATTGGACCGTGTGATTATGCAAACAGAGATTGGGCCATGCGATTATACAGTGATTTGTCCGTGCGGTTATACAAACAATGATTGGACCGTGTGATTATACAAACCATGATTGGGCCATGCAATTATAAAGCATTGATGGGACCTTGAGATTTTACAAAGAGTGATTGGACCATGTGATTTTACAAACAATGATTGGAGCTTGTGATTATCCAAACAGTGATTGGAGCTTGTGATTATACAAACAGTGATTGGACCGTGTGATTTTGCAAACCATGATTGGGCCATGCGATTTTAAAGCATTGATGGGACCTTGAGATTTTACAAAGAGTGATTCGACCGTGTGATTATGCAAACAGTTTTTGGACTGTGCAATTACACAAATAGTCTTTGGACCTTGTGATTACACAAAGAGAGATTGATCTGTGTGATTATAGAACAGTTTTTGGACCATGCAATTTCACAGTGATTCGACTGTGTGTTTTTTCAGACGGTGATTGGAGCAAGTGATTATACTGTGATTGGACCCTGTGATTAAAAAAACAGTTTTTGTACTGTGCAATTAGGCTAATCGTGACTGGACTGTGTGATTACGCAAATAGTGATTGGACTGTGTGATTATACAAAAAGTGATCTGAGTGATTATAAATACAATGATTGGATGGAATGATCATACAGTGATGGGACCATGTGATTATACAAACAGTGATTGATTCATGAGATTATAGAGTGATTGGGCCATGCGGTTATACAAACAGTGATTGGACCTTGTGATTATACAATGATTGGACCGAGTTTTTATATAAGTAGTGATTGGATGGTGTGATTATACAGTGATGGGACCATGTGATCATACAAATAGTGATTGGACCTTGTGATTATACAAACAGTGATTGGACCGTGCGATTCTACAGTGATTGCACCATGCGATTACACAGTGATTTTAATGTGCGATTATACAAGCTGTTCGATATGGTGTGTTCTCCTCATCACCCTTTAAACCATGACTATTTACAAGGTTAGAAACAAAGTAGGAATTTGCTGTTTCAGTTGAACTATTGCTTTAGTTAAAATCAATCAACCGACTCCCGAAAGCCTGTCCACCATCTGCAAAGCAGAAGTCAGGAATGTGATAGAATATTCTCCACTTGCCTGGATGGGTGCAACTCCAACAACACTCAGGAAGCTCACCACTATCCAGGACAAAGCAGCCCGCTTGATCGGCACCCCATCTACAAACATTCACTCCCTTCCCCACCGACGTACAGTGACAGCAGTGTGTACCATCTACAAGATCCACTGCAGCAACTCACCAAATCTCCTTAGACTGCACCTTCCAAACCTGCAACCTTTACCACCTAGAAGGTCAAGAGCAGCAGATGCATGGGAACACCACCCCTTGCAAGTTCCCCTCCAAGTCACACACCATCCTGACTTGGAACTATATCGCCGTTCCTTCACTGTCGCTGGGTCAAAATCCTGGAACTCGCTTCCTAACAGCACATGGACTGCAGTGGTTCAAGAATGTGGATCACCACCACCTTCTCAGGGGCAACTGGGGATGGGCAATAAATGCTGGCCTTGCAAGCAATGCTCACATCCCATGAATGAATAAAAAAGAAATACATTTTAACAGAATGTAAATCAAAAACCTCCATATTCTGGACAAAGCAATTCTGCGCATTTGCATTTTTTTGTAAAACAATCCGAAAGTTGATGACCGATTTCATTTTAGAAATTTCCTTTCTTTCTATTTGTTTCAAGCTAGCAAGGTCAATCTGTAACCTTTACTCACTCACACTTTCGTCCAGTTTACATGATGCCACAAGGAACAATTATCTATATAACATTCAGAAGTTATAACATTCAGAAGGTACACTATCTTCACATACACCCATCTTACAGAATCTCACTTAAAATACTTGACAAATACAATCACAGGGACTGTATAGACTGTATAGAACACTCCATATATCAGGGGACTATAGACTTACAGAACACTCCATACACGGGGACTGTAATAGAATACTTCATACACCGGGGCTGTAGAGACCGTAAAAGAGTGTTCTATACAGTCTATACAGTCCCTGTTTATGGAGTGCTCCATATAGCCTATACAAGCCTGGGTATGGAGTGTTCTATACTGTCTCTGTGTGTGGAGTGCCCCATACAGTCTATACTGTTCCTGTGTATGAAGTGTTCTATACAATCTATACTGCCCCTGTATAAGGAGTGTTCCATACAATCTATACTGTCCCCCATGTATGGAGTGTTCTCTCCAGTGTATACTGTCCCCATGTATGGAGTGTTCTATATAATCTAGACTGTCCCCGTGTATGGAGTGTTCTATACAGTCTATAAAGTCCCTGTGTATGGAGCTTTCTATACAGCCTATCCAGTCCCTGAGTATGGAGTGTTCTATACTGTCTATTCTTACGAACAACGTAGGAGAAATGCGCCTTTAATTCAGTCCCACTTCTCCACGGGTCACAGCATATCAATGAATTTTCCCACGTACCAAAGAATAACCAATTAAAACTATTTGTCCTCCAGAATAAAGCTCACAAACCAGGTTTCTTGAAACAACAACAAGATTAACTATTTATTAGAAAAAAAGTCTTAACCACTAATGAGATAAATCTATATATATGAAAGCTCCTTATTTCCCTAGCCCTCATGCACATACACACACATACATTCAAAACAACCAGTTAAAAAGGGGGGGGGGGGGGGGGGGAAGGATTCTAGTTTACAGCTGCTTCATATGAATAAAAGGAATAATAAAATAATTCAGTTTATCATGTTCTGGTAGGAAATTCTTTGGTTGGGTGAGGTGTCCCAGAGCCGAATAGTTGGATGCCACTCGTAGTCTCTCCAGGCGAGGTTAATGAACAGTCTGTAATGGGTAGGCGTTCAAGACAATTCAGCTACAGCAGGCATCACATAGGTCATTCAGCTGAGATGTAGTAACAGGTCTGCTTAGGACTCACAGCAGCAGAATAGCAATAGAAGCTTTCTTCACGTTCCAGGATTTCCCAAAACACAGCAGGCAACAGGAACCACACTGGATGCAGGAATTCTTCAGAGACAGGAGGCAATAGGAATCTTCCACCTTACAAATACAGGGTTAGTTTCAAGAGATGCAAGTTTCTTTTACAGAGAGAGGGCTTTTCTGGGTCTTTCACTTTGATCTCCAGGCAGTTCAGAAACCCAATTTCAAATGCCTGCTCTTTGTCCAACTCACTGTTTTTTTAATGGGTTCAAAGTGAAAGTAAACCTTCCTGAGCCGATCACATGATGCAGTGTCTTCCCTGTCATTCAAAGTGTTGCTTTGAGGATGTCAAATACCCCTGGCTGGCTTCCTGGAAACTGCTAGCTTTCATATTCTGGTATACAAAGTCAACATCCAAAAATTTCATCTATTTGCAGGTGTCCCTGTCCAACGGAAATCCTTTTTGCAGTTTTTTTAAAACACACAGAACACACAGATTTTTTAATGTAAGTTGGATGATCAGCCATGATCATAATGAATGGCGGAGCAGACTCGAAGGGCTGAATGGCCTACTCCTTCTCCTGTTTTCTATGCTAATACAAAAATAAAACCCTTGTGGCACCTCTGCCCTTGGTGAAATGAAACGCCGTTCTTAAATGTGTTTCATTACAAGGTAAAAACAGAAGTTGAAAACACTTTAAACATATTTTTGCACTCATGCCCCTCGTTCACTCTACTGGTCGTTAACACAATTTTGCTTTGTACCATTGTTACTCATGTAACAAAGCATCTGCGATAACATATTTTTTCCCAAAATGTGTACAATCCTCACGTGATTAAGCTGTAACAATAAACTTCATCTGAACATTCTGGCATTTTGGTTTTTAAATTTTTCAACAAAGGTTAATGCATTATAGAGTCATAGAGTTATACAGCACAGAAACAGGCCCTTTGGCCCAGTGCGTCTGCACTGGCCATCAAGCACCCATCCAATTTAATCCCATTTTCCCGCACATGGCCCGTAGCCTTGTATGCTATGACATTTCAAGTGCTCATCTAAATACTTCTTAAATGTTGTGAGGGTTTCTGCCTCTACCACCCCTTCAGGCAGTGTGTTCCAGATTCCAACCACCCTCTGGGTGAAAAAATTTTTCCTCGACTCCCCTCTAAACTTCCTGCTCCTTACCTTAATTCTATGCCCCTGGTTATTGACCCCTCCGCTAAGGGAAAAGGTTTCTTCCTATCTATCCTATCAATGCCTCTCATAATTTTGTATGCCTCAATCAGGTCCCTCCTCAGCCTTCTCCGCTCTAAGGAAAACAACCCTAGCCTTTTCAGTCTCTCTTCATAGCTGAAATGCTCCAGCCCAGGCAACATCCTGGTGAATCTCCTCTGCACCCTCTCCAGTGCAATCATGGTCAGTGTATATCAGTGTTTCTTTGTTGTCGTGGCAGACATATACTTCAAAATGTTTAAGAGCTAGCAATTGGCCTAACGTTTCTTTTTCCATGGTGGAAGACATTTTTGGTGGCTATTCATTTTTTTGAAAAGTATCTATTGGTTTTTCTATGCCCGATTCGTCATCTAGTAATAGGACTGCACCAACCCCCAGGTCACGAGCATCAATCGCCCCCTTGAAGGGCTTAGTAAAATTTGGAGCAGCCAATACTGGTTCATTAGTCAAAATTGCCTTTAGCTTTTCAAAAGATGCCTGGCATTCCCCTGTCCACACTACCTTGATTTTCTTTTTTGTAGCAAATCGGTTAGTGGAGCAGCTACAGTACTAACATTTGGTGCAAACTTTCTTTAGAAACCACACATCCCCAAAAACCTCATGATTTCACACTTAGTCTTAGGAAAGGGGACTCCACTAAGCCTTGTATTTTTGCCATTCTTGGCAACATTTGTCCTTGCCTCACTATATGCCCGAGGTAGGTCACTCTTACGAATTCGCTTTTTGCCAGATTTACTAGTCAATCAGCAGTTTGCAATTATTTAAACAGAGTTTCTAGCTGTTTTAAGTGTTCCTTCCAAATTTTACTTTATATTAGTACATCATCAAGATACACTACACAGTTGGGAACACTGGCCAACACTTGATTCATTTGTCTCTGAAAAGTTCCTGGGGCATTCTTTAGACCAAATAGCACCAATCAGCACTGGTAATGAACCGGGAGAGGATAAATCCAGCGCGAGGCTCGGGGCCTTCACTTACCTTCAGGGGTGGAGAGCAGTTGGACCTCTTTCAGCGCACTGGAAATTTGAAAAAATAAGCCACCAGTGACGTCACAGGAAAGCTGCAAGGTGATTGGTTGGTGAGTCGCTGATGTTAGGGAATAGCTCTAAATAGCTAGGTAATTATCTAAGGTAAAGGTTTACAGTTTATTTCATATATAGTAAGTAGTGTTTTTTTAGGGAGTTCTGTCGTAACGAGGACCAGGGAAGAAGGGCCCTAGAGTAACTGATATTATTTGTCATTAAGATCTTCCAATAGGTTAATTTAAAGGGTGAAGTCATGGTAGGAGAGCTCAAAGCCATGGTCTGCTCCTCGTGCTCCATGTCGGAAGCCGGGAACATTTCCAGTGCCCAGGGCCGGCATGTGTGCAGGAAGTGTCTCCAGCTGCAGCTCCTGGAAGCCTGGGTTTTGGAGCTTGAGTGGCAGCTGGGGACACTGTGGAGCATCCACGAGGCAGAGAGTACCATGGATAGCATGTATAGAGAGATGGTCACACCGCAGGCTCCAACTCCACAGGCAGGAAGGGAATGGGTGACCACCGGGCAGAGCAAGAGGACTAGGCAGGCAGTTCAGGAATCTCCTGTGGCTATTCCCCTGCAAAACAGATATACTGCTTTTGATACTGTTGGGGGGAATGGCCTCTCGGGGAAAGCAGCAACAGCCCAATTCGTTGCACCATGGGTGGCTCTGCTGCACAGGGGAGGAGTAAAAAGTGTGGGAATGCAATTGTTATAGGGCATTCAATTGTAAGGGGAATGGATAGGCATTTCTGTGGCTGCAAAAGAGACTCCAGGATGGTATGTTGTCTCCCTGGTGCTAGGGTCAAGGATGTCTCAGAACGGTTACAGGACATTCTGAAGGGGAAGGGTGAACAGCCGGTGGTTGTGGTACACATTGGTACAAACGACATAGATAAAAAAATGGATGAGGTCCTAAAAGCAGAAAGCTAGGAAGTAAAACAAAAAGCAAAAGGCGGGAGAGTTGCATTGCTGGTTAAAGAGGAAATTAACGCAATAGTGAGGAAAGATATTAGCTCTGACGATGTGAAATCTGTATGGGTAGAGCTGAGAAACACTAAGGGGAAAAAACATTAGTGGAGGTTGTATATAGACCCCCAAACTGTAGCAGTGATCCTGGGAATGGCATCAAACAGGAAATTAGAGACTCATGTGATAAAGGAACATCTGTAATTATAGGTCACTTTAATCGGTATATAGATTGAGGAAATCAAATTAGTCACAATACCGTAAAGAAGGAATTCATGAAGTGTATACGGGATGGTTTTCTGGACCAATACATTGAGGAACCAACTAGAGAACAGGCCATCCTAGACTGGGTATTGTGTAATGAGAGAGGAATAATTGACAATCTAGTGGTGCGAGACCCCTTGGGGATCAACGACCATAATATGATAGAATTCTTCATCAAGATGGAGAGTGACGTAGTTGATTCTGAGACAGGGGTCCTGAATCTTAGTAAAGGTAATTATAGACCGGTGAGCCTGACGTCAGTGGTAGGGAAGCTGCTGGAGAAGATACTGAGGGATAGGATCTATTCCCATTTGGAAGAAAATGGGCTCATCAGTGATAGGCAACATGGTTTTGTGCAGGGAAGGTCATGTCTTACCAACTTAATAGAATTCTTTGAGGAAGTGACAAAGTTGATTGATGACGGAAGGGCTGTCGATGTCATATACATGGACTTCAGTAAGGCGTTTGATAAGGTTCCCCATGGCAGGCTGATGGAGAAAGTGAAGGCGCTTGGGGTCCAAGGTGTACTAGCTAGATGGATAAAGAACTGGCTGGGCAACAGGAGACAGAGAGTAGCAGTAGAAGGGAGTTTCTCAAAATGGAGACGTGTGACCAGTGGTGTTCCACAGGGATCCGTGCTGGGACCACTGTTGTTTGTGATATACATTAATGATTTGGAGGAAAGTATAGGTGGACTGATTAGCAAATTTGCAGACGACACTAAGATTGGTGGAGTAGCAGATAGTGAAGGGGACTGTCAGAGAATACAGCAGAATATAGATAGATTGGAGAGTTGGGCAGAGAAATGGCAGATGGAGTTCAATCAGGGCAAATGCGAGGTGATGCATTTTGGAAGATCCAATTCAAGAGTGAACTATACAGTAAATGGAAAAGTCCTGGGGAAAATTGATGTCCAGAGAGATTTGGGTGTTCAGGTCCACTGTTCCCTGAAGGTGGCAACGCAGGTAAATAGAGTGGTCAAGAAGGCATACGGCATGCTTTCCTTCATTGGACGGGGCATTGAGTACAAGAGTTGGCAGGTCATGTTACAGTTGTATAGGACTTTGGTTCGGCCACATTTGGAATACTGCGTACAGTTCTGGTCGCCACATTATCAAAAGGATGTGGATGCTTTGGAGAGGGTGCAGAGGAGGTTCACCAGGATGTTGCCTGGTATGGAGGGCGCTAGCTATGAAGAGAGGTTGAGTAGATTAGGATTATTTTCATTAGAAAGACGGAGGTTGAGGGGGGACCTGATTGAGGTGTACAAAATCATGAGAGGTATAGACAGGGTGGATAGCAAGAAGCTTTTTCCCAGAGTGGGGGTTTCAATTACTAGAGGACACGAGTTCAAAGTGAAAGGGGAAAAGTTTAGGGGGGATATGCGTGGAAAGTTCTTTACGCAGAGGGTGGTGGGCACCTGGAACGCATTGCCAGCGGAGGCGGTAGATGCGGGCACGATGGAGTCTTTTAAGATGTATCTAGACAGATACATGAATGGGCAGGAAGAAAAGAGATACAGAAGCTTAGAAAATAGGCGACATGTTTAGAGAGAGGCTCTGGATCGGCGCAGGCTTGGAGGGCCGAAGGGCCTGTTCCTGTGCTGTAATTATCTTTGTTCTTTGTTCTTTGTTCTTTGAAACTACGAAGGTATGAGGCGCGAGTTGGCTATGACGGATTGGGAAACGTTACTTAAAGGGATGACGGTGGATAGGCAATGGCAAACATTTAAAGAGCGCATGGATGAACTGCAACAATTGTTTATCCCTGTCTGGTGCAAAAGTAAAATGGGAAAGGTAGCCAAACTATGGCTTACAAGGGAAATTAGAGATAGCATTAGATCCAAGGAAGAGGCATATAAATTTGCCAGAAAAAACAACAGACCTGAGGATTGGGAGCAGTTTAGAATTCAGCCAAGGAGGACCAAGGGATTGATTAAGGGAAAATAGAGTACGAGAGCAAGCTTGCGGGCAACATAAAAACTGACTGTAAAAGTTTCTATAGGTATGTGAAGAGAAAAAGATTGGTGAAGAAAAATGTCGGTCCCTTACAGTCAGAAACAGGGGAATTTATTATGGGGAATGAAGAAATGGCTGACCAACTAAATGCATACTTTGGTTCTGTCTTCACAAAGGAGGATACAAATATCATACCAGAAATGTTAGGGAACATGGGATTAGTGAGAGAGAGGAACTGAAGGAAATCAGTATTAGTAGAGAAATGGTGTTGGGGAAATTGATGGGATTGAAGGCCGATAAATCCCCAGGGCCTGATGGTCTGCATCCCAGAGTACTTAAGGAAGTGGCCCCAGAAAAAGTGGATACATTGGTGGTCATCTTCCAAGATTCTATAGACTCTGGAACAGTTCCTACAGATTGGAGGGTAGCTAATGTAACCCCACTATTTAAAAAGGGAGGGAGAGAGAAAGCAGGGAATTATAGACCAGTCAGCCTGACGTCAGTAGTGGGGAAAATTCTAGAGTCCATTATCAAAGATTTTATAGCAGAGCACTTAGAGAACGGTGGTAGAATCAGGCAGAGTCAGCATGGATTTACGAAAGGGAAATCATGCTTGACAAATCTACTAGAATTCTTCAAGGATGTAACTAGTAGAGTTGATGAGGGGGAGCCAGTGGATGTGGTTTATTTGGACTTTCAGAAGGCTTTCGACAAAGTCCCACATAGGAGATTAGCGTGTAAAATTAACGCGCATGGGATTGGGGGTAGTATATTGCGATGGATAGAAAATTGGTTGTCAGACAGGAAACAAATGAGTAGGGATAAATGGGTCTTTTTCCGAATGGCAGGCAGTGACTAGTGGATGGATCGGTGCTAGGACCCCAGCTATTCACAATATATATTAATGGTTTAGATGAGGGAACTAAATGTAATATCTCCAAATTTGCAGATGACACAAAACTGGGTGGGAGGGTGAGTTGTGAGGAGGATGCAGAGAGGCTTCAGGGTGATTTGGGCAAATTGAGTGAGTGGGCTAATGCATGGCAGATGCAGTATAATGTGGATAAATGTGAGGTTATCCACTTTGGTAGCCAAAACAGGAAGGTAGATTATTATCTGAATGGCTATAAACTGAGAGAGGGGAATGTGCAGCGAGACCTGGGTGTTCCCGTACACCAGTCGCTGAAGGTAAGCATGCAGGTGCAACAGGCGGTAAAAAAGGCAAATGGTATGTTGGCTTCATAGTGAGAGGATTCGAGTACAGGAGCAGGGATGTCTTGCTGCAATTATACAGGACCTTGGTGAGGCCACACCTGGAATATTGTGTGCAGTTTTGGTCTCCTTATCTGAGGAAGAATGTTCTTGCTATAGAGGGAGTGCAGCGAAGGTTTACCAGACTGATTCCTGGGATGGCAGGACTGACGTATGAGGAGAGATTGAGTCGGTTAGGATTATATTCACTGGAATTCAGAAGAGTGAGGGGGGATCTCATCGAAACCTATAAAAATTCTAACAGAATGTGACAGGGTAGATGCAGGAAGGATGTTCCCGATGGTGGGGGAGTCCAGAACCAGGGGTCATAGTCTAAGGATACGGGGTAAACCTTTCAGGACTGAGATGAGGAGAAATTTCTTCACCCAGAGAGTGGTGAGCAAGTTTAGGCACTAATACTGTCAGTGAACTTCAGCTGCTTTGACTAGGTTCAGTTAAATTGTTTTCCAGCATGTATTGGATTTCTGCTTTTACTTGGGCCTGTTTGTCTGGACTTAAGTGGTAATTATGCTAATTTTTAGGAATGGATTCCCCTACATCCACATAATGTGTGGCGAAAGTTATATATCCTAGCTTATCCCCACAGGCTCTTTTAAATGCTGTGAGTAGCCTTGAATTCGCTACCACAGAAAGCAGTTGAGGCCCAAACATTGTATGTTTTCAAGAAGGAGTTAGATATAGCTCTTGGGTCTAAAGGGATCAAAGGGTATGGGGTGAAAGCGGGAACAGATTACTGAGTTGGATGACCAGCCATGATCATAATGAATGGCGGAGCAGGCTCGAAGGGCCGAATGGTCTACTCCTGCTCCTATTTTCTATGTTTCTATGTCTGGTGTGACAAAAGCTAATATTTCTTTAGCTCAGGGTGTTAAAGGAACTTGCCAGTATCCCTTTAACAAATCTATCTTTGTAAGAAACATGGCACTGCCCACTCTGTCAATACAGTCTTCTAAGCAAGGAATCAGGTAGGAGTCTGCCTCCGTTACTGCACTGACTTTTCTGTAGTCTATAAAAAGTCGGGTTGACTCATCAGGTTTAGGCACAAATACTATCAGTGAACTCCAGCTGCTTCGACTAGGTTCAATTAAGTTGTTTTCCAGCATGTATTGGATTTCTGCTTTTACTTGGGCCTGTTTGTCTGGACTTAAGTGGTAATTATGATATTTAATAGGAATGGATTCCCCTACATCCACGTCATGTGTGGCATAAATTGTATATCCTAGCTTATCCCTACAGACTCTTTTAAATGCTGTGAGTAACCTTGTTAGGCCTGCTCGTTGTTCTGCATCAAAGTACGAAAGCATGGTGTCCAATTTTCCTAGCCATTCTGTTTTAGCTAACCAGACAGTAGGAGGTTCAATTTGAGAATTGTCTAGGCCTCCTTCTGCCTCATCCACACTATCCCTTTCATTCTTAAGTCTCTATTACCTGACATACCTGTACTGGCTTATCCTCCTCCCTGTGATAATATTGCTTTAACATATTGATATGACACAGCCGATTCTTTTTCTGGCGATCAAGGGTGTCAATCAAGTAATTTACCTTACCAACTCTTTTGACCACTTTTTATACGGACCACTGAACCATGCTTTTAATGGTTCACCCTGTAAAGGTAATAATGCTAATACTTCATCCCCTGGTTGAAAATTTCGGTTTTTGCGTTTTTGTCTGCCCATTTTTTCATAGTGGCTTGGGATGCTTTAAGGTGTTCCTGGGCCACATTGCAAGCTTTCATGAGCCTTTCCCAGAACATAGATACATAGTCTAGTACCAAAGATCCACCCCTTTGTTCTAAGAACCTGTCTTTGATTAGTTTTAGAGGAACTCTTATTCATGTCCATAAACCAATTCGAAAGGAATAAAACTTGTAGACTCATTCGGTGAATATCCAGTGGCAAATAAAAGAAAATCTAGCCCTTTATCCCAATCATGGGGATATTCATGACAATATGCCCTAATCATTGTTTTGAGAGCTTGATGATGTCTTTCTAAAGCTCATTGGGTCTCTGGGAGATATGCTGAAAGTTTTAACTGTTTGATACCAAAGTTACTCATGATTTCTTGAAATATTTTCGACATAAAATTGGAGCCGTGATCCGATTGAACTTCAAGTAGTAATTCATATCTCGTAAAGAATTGGATTAACTTCTCTGCTGCTACTTTAGCAGCAATTGTCCTCAAGGGAATGGCCTTTGGAAATCAAGTAGCATATCCATGATAGTGAATATATATTGATGTCCCGCTTTTGTTTTCGGCAAGGGTCCTCCGCAGTCTACCAACACCCTACTAAATGGTTCCTCAATAACTGGTATGGGAATTAGGGGTGCTAGTTTTATGATAGGGTGTGGTTTTCCCAACATTTGGCATGTCATGTATGTCCTACAAAACTGCACCATGTCCTTTGTAAGACCTGGCCAGTAATAATGTTGATTTCTGGGGATCTGGAAGACAAAATCACTTTTATGTCCTGCTAGAGGAATGTCATGTGCTAACCTGAATAATTCCCGGTGATATTTAGGTGGCACCAGTACCTAAGGAACAACTGTCCATTCTTAATCCACAGGTCTATGAGGCGGTCTCCATTTTCTCATCAGAAACCCGTCTTCAACATAATAGACTTCTGGAACTCATTTTGCCTCAGCTTCCATCAGAGCCATCTGTGTTATTTTGTGTAACTTTGGATCAGGTTGTTGTGCTGTGGTTAAAGAAAATTTATTAACCATCTCATTTGGATTATCTAAATCCGCAAGGAAATTTTCAGATACTCGGCTATCTGTCTGCTGCAAATTTTACCTCCGAAAATGAAACTTGTTTAGCCATTGCTCGGGTTACTACATACGCAGGAAATATTCCGGGAACTTGTTCCTGTAATTGCTCTGTTTCTTTAACTGTACTTGGTTTCTCTGTAACTACAGGAGAAACTGATACTTTTGCTCTGGCCAAATCATTCCCTAGGAGTAGGTCAGTTCCCTCCACCGGTAAACTATGGACAACTCCTATGGTTACCAAGCCAGACATTAGGTCACACGCTAGGTGCAGTCGATACAAAGGTACGGGTATATACTCCCCGCCAATACCATTAACTAAAACTTTCACATTCAGTGTGCTGTCTTACTGGGCAAAGGTATGACATTTCCACCAAAGAGTTTGGGTTACTCCTGTATGCCTAAGCATAACGATAGGTTTGTCTGCCTCACTTGAGGGATATGGAGTTACTTTTCCTTTTGACAAGTATTCACTATAACTTTCAGGTATCTTATTCTTAACCCCTACACTCACTTTGGTTTTTGTATCTGGTTTTACAACTGCTATCAATACTACAGCCTAGTCTGCTGTACTCTCAGTCAGAGCCCCTTTCTCTGCATCAGCTTTGTGTACCCCAACAGGTCCCATGGGTTTACCTCGCAACTTTCAAAATTCTAAATAAAGATGTCCCACCGTGTGGCAATGATAACACTTCAGCTTGTGGACCTCACTTCTACCCGCAGCATGTTCCTTTCTGGCCTCAGGAGGGGATCTTGAGGCATTCCAAGCTGTTCCTTCTTGTCCCCAGTGTTATGACCAGGTGAGGAAGGCACTTCAGGCTCTCCTCTCGCCCCTTCTCTGGTTTATCCGTAACAGGGTTTATCTTTTTAAACACAGTGACTTTAGCCTCAGTGAGCCCTTGCTCACTGCACTCTAATTACAATTGCAAATGAACCAATAAGACAGGTTTTCTTAGGTTTACCCAAGAAAAATATAAGTTTATTAGCCTTATCACTCTAACCCAGTTAAAATTACTAAATCATGTGGCACATCACCCGCACAGGCATATGAGAGGCACACACGCACACACACATAGATACAGAGGGGGAGAAAGAGTTAGGGGGTTGAAGTAGAGTTTGTAATAAATGGAATACAGATACAGTTCTTAATGTCCTTGGTATAATGGCCTCAATTGAAGTTAAGGTCTTGTGCTGGGGCCACGTGCACAATTCCAGGCTTGCTTCTTTGGTACCAGAAGGCTGAAAAGAGGCTTTGTCTCTAGTCTTGAAGCATAGAAGCTGCCACCGTGGTTTTCCTGGGACTTTGATGGAGAGAGAGAGAGACAGAGTGAGATGTCTTCCTCTCGAGGTTCAGAATTGCAGTCTGTTCCCATTCTGTGAGGCACAATTCAAAAGCCCCAGTCTTACCAGCAGGTCGATCATGTGACATCTCTTTGTTTGAAACAGGAGCTTCTTGGAGGGTTATTGGATTTCACAGCTTTCCAGATACATTTGGTGGGGGTGGAGTTTTGGCTCTTACAAAGTCAAAGGATGTTGATCATCACTATTGCCAAGACCAATCTTGCTAATTGAATCAAGCAGCATCCTCATTGCCTCTCTATTCATCTGTCTCTCAGCCTGCCCTTGTCTTCTCAGAATTCAAATGTGCAACCATGTTTTCAGCTGTTCAGTTCTGCTTTTTTAAACACGTTATTTGCAATGTGCGGTAAAAAAAGTTTCAAGCAGTGTCCCATATAATATGTTTCCACTTGGCAGGTGTGATTTCCATCACACCAGCTACTTGCCTTCCTTTCACCGTCCTACCTTCTATCCTTCTCGGGTTTGTGGGGGTGAAGGACAAAGGGTTTTGGCTTATTCACAAGCTCAAAATCATCAGCGATTTCCACTGGCTTTTAAAACCTTCTGGTTGTCTACATGAGTTCTCACTACTGCAGAGATTGAATTTTTAAATTCTTCCAAGAGAATCAGTTCTCTAAGGTTCTCATACGTGCCTCCCATCTTTACTGCCCATATCCAAACAATCAAAATTAATTTGCTTTACCCTCTCAAATTCAATATACGTTTGCCCAACTAATCACCCTAAGTTCTGAAACTTCTGTCAGTAAGCTTCAAGGACTAACTCATACGCAGTGAGAATAGCCTTTTTTGCCATCTCATAATCTGCAGAAGCCTCTTCAGAAAGCACGGCATAAACTTCATGAGCTATGCCCATCAACCTGCTTTGCATAAGCAGTGTCCAGCTTTCCTTTGGCCATTTCATTTGTTCGGCTATTTTTCCAAAAGAAATGAAAAATGCTTCTACGTCCCTTTCCTCAAACTTAGAAAGAGCTTGTAAAATTTAATTAGCATTTCACTGGGTCCTGGGCTGGATTCAGATTCTTCCTGACCAAAAATTTCCCTGGAGTCAAGACTATCCTTTTGTCTTAGTTCCATCATTTTTAATTTGAATACCCTTTCTTCTCTTTCACTTTCTCTGCGCAATGCTTTCTCTTCCTCCCTTTCCTCTTTTTCCGATTCAAGTTTTTTCAATTCTTTTTCAGCCTCAAGTTTTCTTAGTTCTATTTCTTTATCCTGCTCAGGTGTTTTCCATTTGTAACTGAATTTTAGCTAATTCCACTACATCACTCTCTGACTTATTATCTTCTTCTTCTTCCTCCAGTTTCAAATGTTGAGCTATAATGTCAATTATCTCTGATTTTTTAGAAACTGATTTCAATTCTAACCCCAATTGTGCTGCCAAATCTTTTAGTTTAATCTTGGTTAAAGTTTTCAAGTCACTGAGGGACACATCTTCCTTTCCCAGAAAAGCTGCAGCAACTGCAAAGCGATCCCTATTACACAAGAAACCTGATTCTTTTATTTTCTCTTTTAATTTATTACTCCCCTTGCAATTAACATTATTAGCATTGGATTTGATCCAGCAAGAGTCCCTAATTAATATGTTATGAACAAGGCAGTAGAAATGCACTGTTAGTTCAGATGGTACAGTGGTTAGCACTGTAGGCTCACAGCTCCAGCAACCTGGGTTCAGTTCTGGGTACTGCCTGTGTGGAGTTTGCAAGTTCTCCCTGTGACTGTGTGGGTTTCTGCCAGGTGCTCCAGTTTCCTTCCACAGCTAAAGACTTGCAGGTTGATAGGTAAATTGGCCATTGTAAATTGCCCCTAGTGTCGGTAGGTAGTAGGAGAATTTTGGGGATGTGGTAGGGAATATGGGACTAATGTAGGATTAGTATAAATGGGTGGTTGATGGTCAGCACAGACTTGGTGGGCCGAAGGGCCTGTTTCAGTGCTGTATCACTCTATGACCCACTTCTCTACGGGTCATAGCATATCAATGAATTTTCCCACCAACCGAAGAATAGACAATTAAAATTCTATTTGTCCTCCAGAATAAAGCACACCAACCAGGTTTCTTTAAACAGCATTAACTATCAATTAGGAAAAAAAGGCTTAATCAGCTAATGAGATAAATTTATATATATGAAAGCTCCTTATTTCCCTCGCCCTCGTGCACACACACAAACATTTTTTAAAAACAGTTAATGGGAGAAAAAGATTCTGGTCTACAGCTGTTTCATATGAATAAAAGGAATAATAAAATAATTCAGTTTATCTCGTTCTGGTAGGAAATTCTTTGGTTGGGTGAGGTGGCCACGAATAGTGGGATCATCTCACGAATAGTGAGATGCCACTCGTAGTCTCTCCAGGCGAAGTTGATGAACCGTCTGTGATGGGTTGTCCACTGAAAATCCTTTTTGCAGTTTTTTTAAAAACACAGAATTCAAAGATTTTTTAATACAAAAATGAAGTATTCTATTCACTCTATACAGTCCCTGTGTATGGAGTATTCTATACAGTCGATAATGTCCCCATTTTTCGAGTGTTCTATATAGTCAGAGCAGTCCCTGTGAATGGCACATGGCCCCTCTGTATGGAAAGTTCTATACAGTCTGTACAGTCCCGGTATATGGAGTGTTCTATATAGTCTATACTGCCCCAGTGTATCGTGTGTTCTATATAGTCTGTACTGCCCCAGTGTATCGTGTGTTCTATACATTCTATACTGTCCCTGTGTACAGTGTCTTCTATACAGTCTATTCTCTCCCCTTGTATGGAGTATTCTATACAGCATATACTGTCCCTGTGTATGGAGTGCTCTCTACAGTCTATCCTGCCCCAGGTTTGAAATGTTCTATACAGTTTATACTGTCCCAGTTTTTGGAGTGTTCTATATATTCTATACCGTTCCTCTGTATGGAGTGTTTGATACAGTCTATACAGGTTGTGTGTATGGAGAGTTCCATACAGTCTATACTTTCCCCATGTATGGAGTGTTCTATCCAGTCTATACTGTCCCTGGGTATGGAGTGTGCTCTGCAGTCCATACTGCCCCTCTGTATGGAGTGTTCTGTGCAATCTGTACAGTCCATATATATGGAGTGTCCCATAGAGTCTATACAGTCACTGTGTATGGAGTGTTCTGTACAGTCTATACAGTCACTGTGTGTAGAGTGTTCTATACAGCCTATACAGTTCCTGTGTCTGGAGTGTTTGATACAGTCGATACAGTCACTGTATATGAAGTGTTCTATACAATCGATACTGTCCCTGGGAATGGAGTGTTCTGTACAGTCTATACCCTCCCTCTGTATACAGTGTTCTATACAGTCTATACTGTCCCCATTTTTGGAGTAAAAGCAAAATACTGCGGATGCTGGAAATCTGAAACAAAAACAAGAAATGCTGGATTCACTCAGCAGGTCTGGCAGCATCTGTGGAAAGAGAAGCAGAGTTAACGTTTCGGCTCAGTGACCCTTCTTCGGAACTGACAAATATTAGAAAAGTCACAGATTATAAACAAGTGAGGTGGGGGTTGGGCAAGAGATAACAAAGGAGAAGGTGCAGATTGGACCAGGCCACATAGCTGACCAAAAGGTCATTTTTGGAGTGTTCTGTACGGCATAAACTGTCCCTATATATGGAGTGTCCTATACACAGGTTGTGTGTATGGAGAGTTCCATACTTTCCCCATGTATGGAGTGTTCTATATAGTCTATACTGTCCCTGGGTATGGAGTGTTCTATACAGTCTGTTCAGTCACTGGGTATGGAGTATTCTGTACAGTCTATACAGTCTCTGTGTGTAGAGTGTTCTATACAGCCTATACAGTTCCTGTGTCTGGAGTGTTTGACACAGTCTATACTGTCACTATAGATGGAGTCTCCCATACAGTCTATACAGCCACTGTGTATGGAGTGTTCTATACAGTCTATACCCTCCCTCTGTATACAGTGTTCTATACAGTTTATACTGTCCCCATTTTTGGAGTGTTCTGTATGGCATAAACTGTCCCTATATATGGAGTGTCCCATACAGTCTATACAGTCACTGTGTATGGAATGTTCCATACAGTCTATATTGTCCCCCTGTATGGAGTGTTCTATACAGTCTGTACGATCCTTGTGTATGGAATGTTCAGAACAGTCTATGTCGCCCCTGTGTATGGAGTGTTTTAGACAGTCTATGCAGACCCCGTGTATCGAATGTTCAAGACAGTCTATACTGTCCCTGTGTATGGAGTGTTCAATACAGTTGATACTGTCCCCATTTTTGGAGTGTTCTATACATTCTATACAGTCCCTGTGTATGGAGTGTCCCATACAGTCGATACAGTCACTGTGTATGCAGTGTTCTATACAGCCGATACAGTTCCTGTGTGTGGAATGTTTGATACAGTCTATGCAATCCCTGTGTATGGTTAGTTCTACACACTCTATACTAACCTGTGTATGTAGTGTTCTGCACAGTCTATACTGTCTCTCTGTATGGAGTCTCCCATAAAATCTATAGGGCCACTGTGTATGGAGTATTCTATACAGTCTATACAGTCCCTGGGTATGGAGTGTTCAATACAGTCTATATAGTCCCTGTGTATGGAGTCTTCTATAGAGTCTATATAGTCCCGTGTAGGGTGTGTTCTATACAGTCTATACTGTCCCTGGGTATGAAATGTTCTTTACAGTCTATACTGTCCTAATTTTTGGAGTGTTCTGTATAGTCTATACAGTCCATATATATGCAGTGTCCCATACAGTCTATACAGTCCCTGGGTGTGGAGTGTTCCACACAGTCTACACTGTCCCTGTGTATGCAGTGTTCTATACAGCTGGTACTGTCCCCGGTTTTGGAGTGTTCTATACAGTCTATATAGTCCATGTGTTTGTAGTGTTCTATACAGTCTACACTGTCCATTCATATGCAGTGTTCTAAACAGTTGGTACTGTCCCCATTTTTGGAGTGTTCTATACAGTCTATATAGTCCATGCGTTTGGAATGTTCTATATAGTCTACACACTCCCTGTGTATGTAATGTTCTTTACAGTCTATACAGTCCCTGTGTATGGAGTGTTCTATAGAGTCTATATAGTCCTGTGTAGTGTATGTTCTTGACAGTCTTTACTGTCCTAATTTTTGGAGTGTTCTGTATAGTCTATACAGTCCATATATATGGAGAGTCCCATGCAGTCTATAATGTCCCTGGGTATGGAGAGTGCTATATAGACTATACAACCCCAGGGTATGGACAGTTCTATGTGGGCGGCACAGTGGCGCAGTGGTTAGCACCGCAGCCTCACAGCTCCAGCGCCCCGGGTTCAATTCTGGGTCCTGCCTGTGTGGAGTTTGCAAGTTCTCTCTGTGTCTGCGTGGGTTTCCTCCGGGGGCTCCGGTTTCCTCCCACATGCTAAAGACTTGCTGGTTGATAGGTTAATTGGACTTTATAAATTGCACCTAGTATAGGTAGGTGGTAGGGAAGTGTAGGGACAGGTGGGGATGTGGTAGGAATATGGAATTAGTGTAGGATTAGTATAAATGGGTGGTTGATGGTCAGCACAGACTCGGTGGGCTGAAGGGCCTGTTTCAGTGCTGTATCTCTAAACAATCAATACTGGCCCCCTAAATGGAATGTTCTATACAGAATATGATGTCCATGTGTATGGAGAGTTCTATACGGTCCCCTTGTATGGAGTGTTCTATACAGTCTGTACTGTCCCTGTGTATGAAATGTTCTATACAGTCTATACTGTCCCCGTTTTTGGAGTGATCTATACATTATATACTCTCCCTCTATATGGAGTGCTTTATACAGTCTATGCAGTCCCTGTGTATGGAGAGTTTTATACAGTCTATACTGTCCCCGTGTATGGAGTGTTCTATACAGTCTATACCATCCCTCTGTATGTAGTGTTCTATATAGTCTATACAATCCCTGTGTACGGAGAGTTCTATACAGTCTATAGTATCCCCTTGTATGGACTGTTCTATACAGTTTTACTGTTCCTCTGTATGCAATGTTCTATACAATCCATACTGTCCCCATTTTGGAGTGTTCTATTCAGTCTATATAGTCCATGTGTTTGGAGTGTTCTATACCATCTATACTGTATCTGTGTATGTAATGTTCTTTACTGTCTATACAGTCCTTGTGTATGGTGTCTTCTATACAGTCTATACTGTCCTGGGTATGGAATGTTCTATACAGTCTATACTGCCCCCATTTTTGGAGTGTGCTATACAATCTATACTGTCCCTCTGTATTGAGTTCTAGATATTCTATACCATCCCTGTATATGGTGTCTCCCATACAGTCTATGCAGTCCCTGTGTATGGAGAGTTTTATACAGTCTCTACTGTCCCCGTGTATGGAGTGTTCTATACAGTCTATGCAGTCCCTGTGTATGGAGAGTTTTATACAGTCTCTACTGTCCCCGTGTATGGAGTGTTCTATACAGTCTATACAGTCCCTGTGTATGGAGAGTTCTATACAGTCCAGAGTATCCCCTTGTATGGACTGTTCTATACAGTTTTACTGTTCCTCTGTATGCAATGTTCTATACAGTCCATACTGTCCCCATTTTTGGAGTGTTCCATTCTGTCTATACTGTCTCTATATATGGAGTGTCCTATACAGTCTATACAGTCCCTGGTTATGGAGTGTTCATACAGTCTATATAGTCACTGTGTATGGTGTGTTCTAGACAGTCCCTGAGTATGGAATGTTTCATTCATTCGATATGGTCCCTGGGTATGGAGTATCCTATACAGTCCTTGTGTATGGAGTGGTCTATACTGTCCCAGTGTATGGAGTGTTCTATACAGTTTATACTGTCCCTGGGTATGGAGTGTTCTGTACAGTCGATACTGTCCCCCTGTATAGAGTGTTCTATACAGTCTGTGCTGTCCCCGTTTTTGGAGTGTTCCATGCAGTCTATACAGTCCCTGTGTATGGAGTGTTCTATACAGTCTATATAGTTCCTATGTACAGCATGTTCTATACAGTCTAAACTGTCCCTGTGTACGGCATGTTTTATACAGTCTATACTGTCCCAGTGTATGGAGTGTTCTATACAGTCTATACAGTCCCTGGGTATGGAGTGTTCTGTACAGTCGATACTGTCCCCCTGTATAGAGTGTTCTAAACAGTCTGTGCTGTCCCCGTTTTTGGAGTGTTCCATGCAGTCTATACAGTCCCTGTGTATGGAGTGTTCCATACAGTCTATACAGTCCTGTGGAAGGAGTGTTCTATACAATCCAGTGTATGGAGTGTTCTATGCATGTGAAAACCCGCCAGAAGTACAACCACCTCGAATTGGGATCCTTAACCCTTGCTGATTGCTGCTTCCGGTAGTGGTTGTGTGGTTGTGTGGTTGTGGAGTCCGATTTTCTACTCTTTATAGCTGCTCACTGACTGTCAGACAGCCTCTGCCCTCGTTTTCCAGCCCTTCCTGCCATGTGGGCTCCTATTTGTTCTTCCCTTAACAAAACATTTTGTGTTGACAGCCACTGCTTTATGTAAACATGGCGCACAGTTATGTGCTTAACCCTCCAGACAAGATGTTGAGGTGCAGACAGATGAATTTCACAAGACTTTGGGTCCCTCGGTTTAATTCCCCCCCTCCGACAGTGTAATGCTCCTCAGTACTGCACTGAAGTATCAGCTGGATAATGTAAGTCTACCCTTTTAATTTAGGTGGTTCCCCTTTCATGGTTGTAATGCCACTTTAATGTAGGTAATGATCGTTAAATTAAAGAGACATAAACTATATAAAGTAATTCAGCTTTAACCTAGGCCACGCTACTTTAATGTACATTGTGGCCATTTAGAAACAAAGAAACATAGAAAGTTTTACAGCACAGAGGAGGCCATTCGGCCCATTGTGTCTGTGGCAGATGAAAGAGAACAATCCAGCCTCATCCCACTTTCCAGCTCTTGGTTCCTATCCCTGTCGGTTTCAGCACCTCAACTGCATATCCAAGTGTTTCTTTTTAATGTGATGAGTCTTTCTGCCTCTACCACCCTTTCAGGCAGTGAGTTTCAGACCCCCACCACCCTCTGGGTGAAAAAATTACTCCTCAACTCCCCTCTAATCCTTCCACCAATTGCTTTAAATCTATGTCCCCTGGTTATTCACCTCTCTGCGAATGGAAATAGGTCCTTCCTATCCATTCCATCTCGGTCCTTCATAATTTTATAGACCTCAATTAAATCTCCCCTCAGTCTCCTCTGTTCCAAAGATAACATCCCCAGCCGATCCAATCTTTCCTCGTAGCTAAAAAAACGTCCTCATAAATCTCTTCTGTACCCACTCTAGTGTGATCACATCCTTCCTGTAATGTGGGACCAGAACTGTACACAATACTCTAGCTGCGGTCTAACTAGTGTTTATATTGTCCTAGCATAACCCCCCTGCTCTTATACTCCAGGCCTCTGCTAACATGGGCAAGCATCCTGTATCCCTTCTTAACCACCTTATCTACCTGTCCTGCTACCTTCAGGGATCAGTGCACATGAACTCCAAGGTCCCCCTGTTTCTCTACACTTCTCAGTATCCCACCATTTATTGTGTATTCCCTTGCCTTGTTTATCCTCCCCAAATGCATTACCTCACACTTCTCTGGATTGAATTTCATTGGCCACTTTTCTGCCCACCTGACCAATCCATTGATATCTTTCTGCAGTCTACAGCCTTCTTCTTCACTACCAACCAAACAGCCAATTTCCGTATCATCTGCCAACTTAATCGTGCCCCCTACATTTAAGTCTAAATCATTGATACATACCATGAACAGCAGGGGACGCAGTATTGAGCCCAGCTGAACCCCATTGGAAACAGCCTTCTAGTCACAAAAATACCTGTCGACCAAAGCCCTTTGTTTCCTGCCACTGACCCAATTTTGGATCCAATTTGCCACTTTCTCTTGGATCCCCTGAGCTTTTACTTTTCTGACCAGTCTGACATGTGGGATCTTATCAAAAGTCTTGCTAAAATCCATGGGGACTGCATTAAACATGCTACCCTCTTCGGCCCTGCTTGTTACTTCCTTAAAACATTCAATCACGTTAGTCAGACACAACCTGTCCTGAATCAATCCGTGCCTCTCTAATTGACGATTTATACTGTCTCTCAGAATTTTTTCCAAAAATTTTCCCACCACCAAGCTTAGGCTGACTGGCCTGTCGTTACTCAGACTATCCCTTCCTCTCTTTTTAAACAACAGTAAAATGTGAGCATTCCTCCAGTACCACACTTATAGCTGGACAGTATTAGAAAATGATGGTCAGAGCCTCTGCTATTTCCTCCCTTGCTTCCCTTAGCAGCCTGGGATACATTTCATCCAGGCCTGGTGATTTATCCACTTTCATGGATGCTAAACGCTTTAATATTTGCTAAATACCTTAATATTTCCTCCCTCACTATGTTCATCCCACCCAATATTTCACACTCCTCCTTCTTGAATACAATGCCTGCTTTGTCCCTCTCTTTGTGAAAACAGATACAAAGTATTCATTAAGAACCATGCCTGCATCTTACGCCTCCACACACAAGTTACCTTTTTGATCTTGAATCAGTCCTCCACATTCCTTAGTGATCCTCTTGCTCTTTATGTATTTATAAAATATCTTTGGGTTTTCCTCATGCCTTCTCTTTGCTTTCCCAATTTCCTTTTAAATTTCACCCCTGCTTTCCGCTTTCTGCAGTACTGAGTTCTTGGCATTCATCATAAACTTTCTTTTTTTTGCCTTATCCTACTCAGTGTGCTCTTTGACATCCAGAAGTGGGGGTCTAGATTTGGGAGTTCCACCCTTTTCTTTATGGAAGCACATTTGTTCTGAACCCCCTTTATCTCCTCCTTGAATGCCTCCCACTGCTCTGACACTGATTTACCTTCAAGTAGCTGTTTCCAGTCCACTTTTGCCAAATCACGTCTCAGCTTAGTAAAATTGGCCTTTCCCCAATTTCAAACCTTTATGCAGATGCTGGAAATCTGAAATAAAAACAGAAAGTTCTGGAAGTACTCAGCAGGTCTGGCAGCATCTGTGGAGAGAGAAACAGAGTTAACATTTCAAGTCAGATATGACTCTTCTCCACAAGGGGAGAAAAAATAGAGTCTAGATGGGAAGAAATAAGTTCAGTGGGGCAGGAACAGGCTGAAACCATGGGACTACCATGACAGTCTTGTTTGTGGATTTTGGGAAGGAGGTAGAAGCGTGCTGTCCGGGATTGTGCGTCTATAAGGTTGGAAACTGTAGAGGGGAGATCTCCAAAGGAGATGAGGTCAGTGACAGCCTTTGAGACAGTGACTTGATGTTTGGTGGTGGGGTCATGGTCCAGGGGGAGGTAGGAAGAAGTGTCTGACAGTTGGCGCTGAGCCTCTGCAAGGTAGAGGTCAGTACACCAGACAACAACGGCACCACCCTTATCTGCAGGTTTGATGACAATGTCGGGGTTAGACCTGAGAGAACCGAGTACAGCAAGTTCAGAGGGAGACAGGTTAGAGTGAGTTAGGGGAGCAGAGAAATTAAGATGTCACGCCGACAGTTCTCAATGAAAAGATCAAGAGCGGATAAGAAGTCAGAGGGAGGGTTCCAGGTAGAGGCAGAATACTGGAGGCAGGTGAAATGGTCTGCTGGTCAGGGGGAGGACGCCTGGCCAAAGAAGAGAGCTCAGAGGCGAAGGCGATGGAAGAAGAGCTCAACATTGTGATGAGCACAAACTTCATTGAGGTGGTAGAGCATAAGCTGAGTCCTTTACTCAGTACAGATCACCCAGCATCAGAGAGGAAAAGGTCAGAGGGTATTGTGAATACACTTCAAGGGGTGAGATTAGAAGAAGGGATGGGGTCAGAGGGAAGTGAAGGGGAAGAGTCATATCCAACTCGAAACGTTAACACTGTTTCTCTCTCCAGAGATGCTGCTAGACCTGCTGAGTATTTCCAGGACTTTCTGTTTTTATTTCAAACTTTTACTCTTGAGAGGGGGGGGGGGGGTTTATGCTGTTAGTTGCAGCGGATTTGGTGGCATGCGGGGTGATATAATTAGGCGGGAGATGTTTTTTCGGATTCCGGATGTTGGGCTATTTTAGAGGAATTAAGTCGGTGGTGGGTTCGTGGCATTCCGGGGCTCCCCCAACGCAGAGGGGATTTGCAGCTTTGCATTCATTTATATAACATGAATATATCCATTACCATCTGCGTAGTTACGATTTAGTGCTACATGCCCGACTAAGTGATCGGTGCGCGATATTCCCGCGCCACCTGGTTCACGAATGTTTCAACATGGCATGCAACAGTTGGATTTGTGCAGTTGAGTCACAGGACTGTGCTCTTCTCTCTTTAACTCAGCCTCTAAACTAATCCCAGTATAGGAATGGATGTTTGCCTCCAGGCTCAGCACCAGCAAGGGTGAATCATCTCAGGGGATGGCAGTGACGGCATGGGCGGAGGCGCAGGGGAGGGTGGTCAGGGAGGGAAGGGTGGGGTTGATCGGGTGCATCGAGAAGCAGGGCAGGGTGGAGTGGAGTTCTAGGTTGTTGAATGGTCGATGTTGATGGTGAGGATGCACGTTGTCGGCTGCGAGGGTGGAGGGTGGATTAGATCAGTACGGTGTGAAGATATTTGGCAAGGGCTTAAAGGGAGGGATGAGTGCTGTCAATGTCGGGGAGCTGTGGAGCAAGTTGATGTTACTGGCTAGCAGAGGGAACAGTCACAGTCAATGGGGGCAAATAGATTCTGTAGAGGGGAAGGTCAAGACTAATGGGTGAGTATTCGGCAGCTTCATATGAGGGGAACGGGATTCGGCAACAATGGTCAGTTCAATGTGAGGAGGTTCAAGGATAAGGGTCGGCATATCAACAATAACGGGAGTAGGAATGGGGGAGAGATGGCGTGAATACATTGATGATTACACTGTGCACGGTAATGGGAGGGGGCTGAATGGTAATGGAGGGAAGGGTAATGGTAACATTGGGTGGGTCAAGGGTGATGGGTTCAAGCTGGAAGGTTGCGGGAGGAGGTTGGGAGGTAGGGAGACTTGCCCTGAATTCCATGCACACCATCTTCTCAATGATAATGGAAGGAGGCAAACATGTGTCTTCTATCTGGCTGCAATTTGAAGGCAGATGTAAGGGAGCTGTTCATTGCCTCGATGTTTCAGCTGACTGGCAACAGAGGGCTGAATCGCTACGCTCTGCTTATTTATTGTTCAGAAAAGCCACAGTGACATGGGTCTCATACACCCAATTTGTCTAATTTCATGGGAAGAAGAGCAAAGAGAGAGACTAAGGAGGGCTCTTTTCCCTCAACTCCTGATGCCTGAGCACCAGCAACAGGCAGAACAGGAAGGTGAGGATGCTCCAAATCATAACATTGAGGAACAGCATTATCAAAGACGGGCACTCGCACGTCATCGCATCATCAGGACAAGGACAAATCACTTACAAATGTCAGAGAGGCAATGCCAGAGACACCTACAAATGTCACAGGAAATGTTCACAGAAATTTGTAGGATCCTGCAGCATGACCTGCAGCTGCTCGACTTCGGTGGGAACCACATGCCTGTTGCCCTCAAGGTAACTGCTGCACTCAATTTTTTCTCCAGTGGCTCCTTCCAGGGATCCACGGGTGACATATGAGGCATCTCACAGTCTGTGACCCACAGGTGCGTCAACGAGGTGACCAACGCCCTTTTTCGATGTGCCAATTATTTCATCTACTTACCTGGAGATGAGGATAGCCAGGCAGCAAGTTCTGCAGCCTTCGGCGCCATCATTGGGTCCCCTAGAGTACAAGGGTTGATTGACTGTATTTATGTGACCATTAGAGCTCTCTGGGATCAGTCTGCTGTCTTTGTTAATCATAAAGGCTTCCACTCTTCAAACGTACAGCTGGTTTGCGACCACAGGAGTAGAATCATGGATGTTTACGCACATTTCCCAGGAAGCTGTCATAATTCCTACAATTTGAGGAATTCCCAGCTGCCAGCAGTTTTTGAGAAACCAGCCGAAGTGGATGGATGGATCCTGGGGGACAAGGGTTACCCTCTTTGTACATGGTTGACACGAGTAGGTCATCTCCAGAGCACTACTGAAGAGAGATACAATGTCACTCACACATCCACCAGAGTCATCATTGAACACACCATTGGCATGCTGAAAATGCAATTCCGTTACCTTGACTGGTCTGGGGAGAGGCTCTTCAGTACGTGCCACAGAGGGTGTCCTGAATAATCATTGTCTGCTGTGCCTTGCACAACATTGCAATTAGACGCAGCAACATTCTGCAGGCGGAGGTACAGGAGGAACACCAGTCCTCCTCAGATCTGGATGACTATGAAGAGGGTGATGAGGAGGACAACAATGACAATGATGCCATCATTGTTATGAGGGCCATGGAGAGACATGCAAGGGGCATCAGGGAGAACCTCATTTATGCATGTTTCAGCCAACAATAAACCACATCATCGAGGAAGGTTAGGAGGAGAAACATAACAATTCCCCACAGAAATTCCCTTTTGCATGAGGTCTTATTCATCTGTGCAATCTTAACGAAGTGTGGCTGCACTTCATACGATTGGCATTTGGAATCATCCACGGGCTATGATGAATGCAACTACACACCAGTGCAAACAGCGTTATGACCGTAGAAAACAAAAGTAAGGTATTGGGAAAAGTTATTAATCATCAATAGGAAAACATCCATCATTGAAGAGTGAAGGCTCAAATGCCAATGAGATATGGACACTGGACATTTCCTGACAGGCTTTGTAAGCATCATTGTGTTCCTGCCATTGGCCTACAAAATCTGCTTTGTATCCATCTGTAACCAAGCAAAACATTACTGAGAGAGGATCAAATTTTGCATGAAATAAAAATGTTTTAATACATCGTTGCAATTGTGATAGTTTGTACATCCCCGTGCCACTTTCATGATCAAAACTGTCTCAACTTCCTCTTTCTCCCACTACATCTAGGTGCTACCCTGACATTAGCAGCTGAGGTGGAGACAGTCTGCTCAGTGTGCTGCCCCGTTGCTGTGGATTACTGTGGCGGGCGTCCTCTGGAGGAACGGGGCCTTTGATGGCTCCATCCTACTAGGGGTCTATAGCAATGGTGCTTGAGTATCCCCTGTGTGTTCACCCGCTGGAGGTAAGGGGATCAATGTCGGGGGGAGGATGAGACGCCGCTTACCCTGGGAGTGTCTAGAGAGGAAGGCCCCGGGGGCAGTTGGCACGTGCTCATACTCCATCTCCGCACATGATGACACCTGCCTGTCTGCCTGAGGGGAAGGAACACCCGTAGGAAGGTCCAGATTCCTCGTCCCCCTCTTGCTTAGACTCTGCTGCATGGAGCCCACAGCAACAGCGATGGAGTGCGGGTCAGATCCCATGTGGCTCGAGTGCACAACCAGACTCGCCACGGAGCTCGCCAGAATCTCAGCTGAAGCAGCCATACGCTCAAATGCCTGGGACATGACAGACAACATGCCTTGCATGGACTCCTCCATGGCACGCGCAACACCATGCAAGATCTCAGGCATCTCCGACATATTTTCCACAAGGCTTTGCTGCACATCCAGCAGACTTCTTGTAGCAACAGACAGAGAATCATCCTGAGCGTGGGGCTGAGCAGGAACCTGGTCCCATGCAGTCCTCTGATTGTCAGGGGACCTGGCTGGCACATGCTCCCTCAGCTTCTGGCATGTGCCTGTGTCGTGACCACCAGCCTGTGATCCAGATTCTAATCTTAAACCCCCCGTGGACTGTGTGGATGTATCTGTGCTGGCGGAGTTGGAAGAATTCTCTCTGCTTGCCCTGCCTTCCTCCTCTCTCACGATCTCAGACACCTCTTCCTCAGCCGTAGTCAGCAGTCTAATATCAGGAACTCCTCCTCCCATCTTAGCATGCTCACGCTGGTTGTGGCTTCATTTAACCTGCAGCAGACAGTGCAGATTTAATGACATGGCAAATGATGTATCACAACCATTGTATAATTGCATCTGCATCACTCATTCTGCATTAGCTTTCACATGACACATCCAATCACATAAACAATGCCAATCTTCATCATTTAGTGAATGGCACCAAGGCTGCTCACACATTTGATTGTATTCCTTGTGTACCCTCTGCTTTAAAGACATGGAGCCATGGAAAAAATTCAATGGAGCAGCCTCGCCAGGACCACTTACCCCACTGATCTGAGCAAGTCATTGATGCGCTTGTGGCACCGCACCCATGTTCTATGAGTTACCCCATGGGTCGGAACCTCCTCCGCTACCTCAAGCCAGGCTGCCTTGGCGAGGCAGGAGGGTCATCTGACTCCATCTGCAGGGAAGAGGACCTCCCGCCTTTCCCCTGACGGCCTGGAGGAGAACCTGCAGGGAGGCATCACTGAACCGTGGGGCGAGGACGCTCCTGCTGGCTGCTATGAGATTCACTTTGGCTGTAGGGAAAATAAATGATATGAAGTTGGTGGTGACTTTCACAAAATAAGGGAGGCAAAAATTTTGTTTTAAGTTACTCTGCAGATACTTACATGAAAGGAAGGCTACTGCTCCTTGAGGCTGCAAGCACAGAATGTTTTATATCTGTGCCAATCACGGTGCTTGGGGTAGTGACGGCAGGTTTCACCAATGAATGGCTGCCCCCACTGCATAATCCCGTGTGCTCCCCATGCCCATCACCGCATGGCTAATTTAAATACAAAATCGTGTGGGATTTGGAGCGGAGGTTACAACAACTTCCAGTCTCGTCGTTGGGAACACCGCGGCTCTCATTAGATTCCACCCTGGGTCTATCTTTATCCTTTTCCATAACTACTCTAAATCTAACTGAATTATAATCACTATCACTAAAATGCTTTCCCACTGATACCCCTTACACCTCCCCAGATTCATTCCCTAAAACTAAGTCCAGAACTGCCTTGTTGGGCTTGCCACATACTGGCTAAAAAATGTTCACCAGAATGTATCTTAAGAGTTCTGTGCCCTCTGTATCTTTAACAATTAACTTATCCCAGTTTATATTAGGGTAGTTGAAATCCCCTGTTATTACTGCCCTTTTGTACTTCTCAGCAATTTGCCTACGTATTTGCTCTTCTATCTCCCTCTGACTGTTTGGGAGTCTATAGTATGCTCCCAGCAATGTAAGTGGCCCTTTTTTATTCTCAGTTCAACCCTTTGGCTTCATTTGATGATCCTTCTCACATATCGTCCCTTCTCGCAGCTGTGATTGTTTCTTTGACCAATATTGTGAACCTCCTCTCCTTTTTTATCCCACTCTCTATCCTGTCTGAATATCCTGTAATAAGGAATGTTGAGCAGCCATTCCCTGTCCTTCTTTAAGACACGGTTCAGTAATAACTATGATATGATATTTCCAAGTGTCAATCTGTGCCCTCAGCTAACCTGCCTGATTCAATTGACCCTGACATTGAAGTATATACCATTAATCACTGAACAACTCCTTTGTTGTCTATTTTCCAGCCTTTGTTTCCTTGAACTTCCACACTCGATTACTAATTTTCTGCCTTCCATTCCTAGCTTTGCTTCTCTTCCCTCTGAATCTACTCTCAGGTTCCCATCCCCATGCCAAGCGAGTTTAAACCTTCCCCAAAAGCATTAGTGAACCTCCCCTCCATGATATTGGTCCCAGCCCTACTAAGGTGTAACCTGTCCAGCTTATACAGGTCCCACCTCCCCACCAATGCCTCAGGAATCTAAAGCCCTCCCTTCTGCACCATCTCTGGAGCCAGGCATTCAGCTGCACTATCCTCCTATTTTTGTACTCAATAGTGCATGGCACTGGGGGGATTCCGAACATTACTGTTTTTGAGGACCTACTTTTTATTTCCATTCCTAGCTCCCTGAAATCTGCCTGCGGAACCTATGTCATTGATACCAATATGGATCCTGACTTCTGTCTGTTCATCCTCCCCCCCCACCCCATCCTCAGAATATTTTGGGTATGTTATGCCCCTTTTATGTAATTTTGGCCCCTTAATATAGGTAATGCCCCTTTAATGTTGATTATGCTTGTTTAATGTAAGTAATGCCTCTTTAAAGGTGAAATAGCTATCTAAAAGGGTCATTACCTACATTAATGCAGGTAGTGATAATTTAAACAACTATTGACTAAGCTTTCCTTCCTTTGAGATTTGAATGGACAGAACACTGATCTTTGCTGTGTATTAATTCTGATTTTATTAGTGTGCAATGCAAATAGACCTTGATCCCTGATAGTCATGTGTATTAATGAGTTTGATCCATTCTGGATCAGGATGTTTGTGTGAAGAGCAATCACTCTGCATTTCACCGTGTTGTCCCGGAATCGAAAATGCTGCCACCCACTGTTCCCAGTGCTTTATCTCCTCACCTCCAGAAGCACAGATTAACCCCAAAGAAAAGTATCTTTTTTTTCTGAAAGAATATGTGATTCACAATATACATTTACAAAGATGGGCCCCTTGTTTACTTTTCTCTCCTACCCACCACAAAATTGTTGGGGTTTTGGTCTTAGGATATTGGCAAACCATGGTCCTAGTTGCCCTGGGTGCATTAAGTGTGGGGCTGGAGTTGTATGTAGGTCCAAGCCAGGGTAGAGGTGCCAGGCATCCTTCTCTGAAGGACATTGGCTTTTTACAACAATCCAACAAATTTTTATGTTCATTTTATCTGTAGTCAGCTGACAAATCAGCAGATTTATTTTGTACTTAATCTTCTCCTCATGGCATCTAGCCTCACAACCCTTGGGTGTCAAGTCCGTTACCAAAGCCACCGGGCTCCTTGATAGATGGAAGAAGAAAGAAGCGAGTAGCAAACTTTCTGGTGTCGCGTCCTCAATCCTATTGTCTAGCATCCACTGTCTAGCATGGGGAAAGAGAGAAAGAAAGAATTTAAACACACACCTTTCACGATGTCAGGACGTCCCAAAGTGTTTTACAATCAATGAAGTACATTTTTGAAGTGTAGTCACTATTGTAATGTAGGAAACGCAATTTGTGCACAACTGCGTCCCACAAACAGCAATGTGATAATGACTAAATAATCTGTTTTAGTGATGTTGGTTGAGGGATAAATATGGGGCAGGACACCGGAGAGAACTCCCCTGCTCTTCTTTGAAATAGTGCCTATGGATCTTTTACAGGTACCCGAAGGAGCAGACAGGACCTCGGTTTAATATCTGTCCAAGAGATATTTAATTTTAGTCCCCAGCCTAGCCATTAGAGGGTGTTAGGGCTGTTTATCTCCAGTTCTGGGCCTTAAGTCACTAAAAGGGTTAATCTTCTGATCCAGGCCACCCTGCTTTCACTTCTTGCTGTTTGCAGCGAGCATTGGTGGTTAGCAGGCTTCAAGAGCGACAAAGAGCTCCTTTGAGATCAATGTTCCCATGTCAATAAAAGGCAATTAACTTGGGGTAGCTATACAAAAACGCACACACCACAGCAATTAGTGAGCAAATTAATGGGACTCTGTATGTTCCTGCAATACAAGTTGTATCCGTAGCACCTTGGCAATCACGGAGCTTGACCAGAAAGGGCTTTCAACCAGTAAATGCCAACAAATCCCTTGAGTGGAGCTTTCATCCGGATTCTCCCTTGGGAGCCAAGGCTCTGTGCTCCTTCCTGCTTCCCTTGACCGGGAACATTAGCCCAGTGCTGCAGGATTCTAATTCAACGCTTTCCAACATGCTCAATTGTTGAGAGTTTGGGTTCCGCTTGTCCTGCAAGCTTATTTGAAAGACAAAAAAAAACCTCTGGCCACCAGTCAGTGTTGAGTCAGCTGATTTCAACTGAGGTGACAATTAGAGGTGCTACAAAAAGCCTTGGGTTAGGGACAGGAGGATTAACCAAACAACCTAACTGACTATGAAGGGCATAACAGCATTGTCCAATCGTATTCACGCCAAAGTGGGGTTGAATGTGGGGGTGAGGATAGAATTGAGCGCAGCAATGATGCCCTCAACAGTCGAGTAAATGGCCAACTTTTGCTGCACAGATGTCGACAGTGGACCAGCACCATAGAAATGCATTCCTTATGGCTTCTGATAATGTTTCCGGGACAACTGCCCCCAGGCAACTACCTGGCATTTCCCTGCTCAGCGTAGTGGGGAAAGTCTTCGCTCACGTCATTTTAAACAGACTCCAGACGCTGGCTGAGCATGTCTACCCTGAGGCACAGTGTGGCTTTCGAGCAGAGAGATCCACCATTGACATGCTGTTCTCCCTTCGCCAGCTACAGGAGAAATGCCGTGAACAACAGATGCCCCTCTACGTTGCTTTCATTGATCTCACCAAAGGCTTTGACCTCATCAGCAGACGTGGTCTCTTCAGACTACTAGCAAAGATCGGATGTCCGCCAAAGCTACTAAGTATCATCACCTCATTCCATGACACTATGAAAGGCACAATTCAGCATAGCGGTGCCTCATCAGACCCCTTTCCTATCCTGAGTGGCGTGAAACAGGGCTGTGTTCTCGCACCTACACTGTTTGGGATCTTTTTCTCTCTGCTGATCTCACATGCGTTCAAGTCTTCAGAAGAAGGAATTCTCCTCCACACAAGATCAGATGGCAGGTTGTTCAACCTTGCCCGTCTAAAAGCGAAGATCAAAGTACGGAAAGTCCTCATCAGGGAACTCCTCTTTGCCGACGATGCTGCATTAACATCTCACACTGAAGAGTGTCTGCAGAGACTCATCGACAGGATTGCGGCTGCCTGTAATGAATTTGGCCTAACCATCAGCCTCAAGAAAACGAACATCTTGGTGGCATCAGAAATGCTCCATCCATCAATATCGGCGACCACGCTCTGGAAGTGGTTCAAGAGCTCACCTGCCTAGGCTCAGCTATCCCCAGTAACCTGTCTCTCGATGCAGAAATCAACAAGCGCATGGGAAAGGCGTCCGCTGCTATGTCCAGACTGGCCAAGAGAGTGTGGGAAAATGATGCACTGACATGGAACACAAAAGTCCGAGTGTATCAAGCCTGTGTCCTCAGTACCTTGCTCTACGGCAGCGAGGCCTGGACAACATATGTCAGCCAAGAGCGACGTCTCAATTCATTCCATCTTCGCTGCAGGACCGTATCTCCAACGCAGAAGTTCTCGAGGCGGCCAACATCCCCAGCATATACACCCTACTGAGCCAGCGGCGCTTGAGATGGCTTGGCCATGTGAACCGCGTGGAAGATGGCAGGATCCCCAAGGACATATTGTACAGCGAGCTCGCCACTGGTATCAGACCCACCGGCCGTCCATGTCTCTGCTTTAAAGACGTCTGCAAACGCGACATGAAGTCCTGTGACATTGACCACAAGTCGTGGGAGTCAGTTGCCAGTGATCGCGAGAGCTGGCGGACAGCCATAAAGGCGGGGCTAAAGAGTGGCGAGTTGAAGAGTCTTTGCAGTTGGCAGGAAAAAAGACAGAAGTGCAAGGAGAGAGCCAACTGTGTAACAGCCCTGACAACCAATTTTATCTGCAGCGCCTGTGGAACAGTCTGTTACTCTAGAATTGGCCTTTATAGCCACTCCAGGCGCTGCTTCACAAACCACTGACCACCTCTAGGCGCTTACCCATTGTCTCTCGAGACAGGGAGGCCAAAGAAGAGAAGAAGATGGCTTCTGATAATGTTTCCGGGACAACCGCCCCCAGGCAACATTGTGCAAATCAATGGAGATGCCCCTTCTATTGACGATGGTTTGCTCAGAGTGTCTGGGAGCTTGAGGCATTCCCTAACGTCTCAGTGCAATTCCTGGGTACAGGACAAACAGGGACACCCAGAGCCAAAGACGGAAACACCTTCCCACCCCCTCTTCTGTGTACCCCTCCAAACCCCAGAGGAAGGTCCTTCAGACAGAGAGAAAATTCAGGACTCCCATTGCAGTCTTGTCAGAGGAGTCTTTGTATTCTCTAGAAAAGAGATTGTATAAAAAGTTACTGCTTTTTTGTTTATAGACTGTCAGATTTCATGTCAAATTGAATCTTTAAAGTTCAGAAATAAAGACAGAGTCTCTCTTGGCTCTTTACTTTTCTCTCTTGTTGAGAATACAAAAAGCTGTCTTACAGATAAACGCAAGCTGTGAGCCGAGAGATTCTGGCCCCCTTTCAGGTAGAAGTCATAGAATTACATAAGCAGCCCAGAAACAGGCCATTCGGCCCAACCAGTCCATGACAGCATTTATGCCCCACTCAAACCTCCTCCCATCCTTCCTCATCTAACTCGATCAACATATTCCTCTATTCCCTTCTCCCTCATGTGCTTATCTAACTTCCCCTTAAATTCATCTAGACTATTCACCCCAACTGTGGTGGCCAGTTCAGGCATCAATGTGATCAGGTGGGGGGATAGAATTCAGGCGACGATCAGATCATTTGCTACAATCCTTTGCCCTCATTATAGCCAAGGGCTCCCCTGCTCCTATTGGAGCAGCCGGGTATCATTCGCCCCTCCCTGCCAGATCACTGTGCTCCTCTAATTCTGGCCTCTTGCGCATCTTCGATTTTATTCATTCCATGTCTTCAGTTGCCTAGGCCCTAATTTCTGGAATTCCCTCCTTGAACCTCTCTGCCTCTCTCCCTCTCTCTCCCCCTTTAAGATGTTCCTGCAAACCTACCTGGTTTACCCAATATTTTTGGTCACCTGTCCTGATATCTCCTTATGTGGCTTGGTGTCAATTTTAGTTTGATAACGCTCCTGCAAAGTACCTTGGGAGATTATACTACATTCATAGAACACCTTTAATGAAAGTTGTTGTTGATTCTGTCAGTTCAGCAGGGCAGGTGTCCCTGTTGCACCATTATAGAGGTCAGTCGCTCGTTCTGATTCTTCAAATACCTGCCTGTGATTTGAGGCAGAGGAAGAGGTTGCCTGGCAACTGTTGAGCAGCAGACAGAGGTCACAATCTGCTGAACTTCCTCCGCACCGCACACCCCCCCCCCCCCCCCCCCAACCCTTCCTCTTAAACGTTCTGTGGAATTCCTGTGCCGTTGTGCACTAGTTTACTGGTGAGGGGAGGGGATGAGGGGCGAGGGGAATCTGTTATGCCTTGGGGTTCCCATTCTAAACATTTTCTCAGGTTCAGCCTCACTGGCAGCTCCCCCTGAAATGACCCCATGGCCCTTACAAGCTGGAGTGCACCGTTAGGTGCCAAATGGTAGTGAGACTCGGGAGTTGGGTCGGTGGTGGGAGGGGGAGTCAAACAGAGAACTGCACACTGACTCACTGCACTATATCTCAGTCCACCATAGGATTTCCCTCACCTTCAGCTGGCAGATTATATGTTCACTCTATCAAAACTGAGGTACAGATACATTTACTTCACATTAAACAGGAAAACGAGCAGTGCTTAATGCCAGCAGCAAATTTACAACTATTTACAAACTTTGGTATTCTTAAAATGTCAAAAGAACAAAGGCATTTCTCTTCCCCTAACAAGGACAACAACTTGCTATATTGTATTACGAATTATCTGCATAAGATCGATCCCAGTTGCAAACAGCAGTGGTCTCCAGGTGTGATTGACAGGGAAATTACCCAATCAGCTCCATTCCAGCCAGGACTTGTGATGCCACTATGTTCAGCCACTGACAAAAATAGTTAAGTCCTCCGACTGTTCTGGCCAACACTCCTCCCTACGGTGTGGGGTGTAAATCGGGAGGCTGACCTGATCCTGTTGTGGGGGTGGAGGGGGATGGGGTTTGGTTAAAATTACCCCCATGATATATGAAGTGCTTTGGGGTATTCCTGGGAGAGACCTGACAAGGTGCTAGGCAGGTGTGAGCTGTCCTTTTTGAAGGGATGTTGTTCCACTGAGAACCCTGACAGAGTGTAGAAACCTCTCCAATACGGTGTGTGAGGCCATAGCGAAGGTGAGGGGTGTTAGCATGAAGGGGAAAAGCAGCAAAGCTCTCCAGCAGCCCTGCCCTATCAGTGCAGCATTTTGCACACTGACCTTCCCATGGCCTGTCTGAGTGAGACTGCAGTTTTTAAGCAGACGACCCATGCTCATTGGATAGTGGATGGGGCATTTCAGGCAGACAGTGCAGAGGTTGGTCCTACCAGTCTGGGCAATATTTAAACCCAGGTGTCCAGAAGGGAAGGACCAGTGTCCAATCCACTGCACAGCCTGGGCCTTCCAAAAATGGCAACAGATGCACTGTATGTGATTGGGCTACGTGTGAGAAGAGGCAGTTAAATGGACACACTTTCTCTTGGAGAATGTTTCAGTTCAGCACATTCTGCAATCACATGATCAAGAACAACCCCACAGAATGTTGAGTCTTTTGGAGTAAAGTCCAGAGGCTGTTATAGTCGCCGTCTCTGCCTGGCTCACCCACTCTCTATCTCTTAGACTCTCTCTGTCCAGCTCACTCACTCTCTGTCTCTTAGACTCTCTCTGTCCAGCTCACTCACTCTCTATCTCTTAGACTCTCTCTGTCCAGCTCACTCACTCTCTATCTCTTAGACTCTCTCTGTCCAGCTCACTCACTCTCTATCTCTTAGACTCTCTCTGTCCAGCTCACTCACTCTCTATCTCGTTCAGTTTCTCTATCCACATTTCATCTCTGTCTGACTCAGTCACACTCTCTCTCTCTCTCTCTTCCTCTGTCCAGCTCACTTATTCTCTATTTCGTTCTGTCTCTCTATCCTCTTTCTCACTGTCTCACACTGGGTAGGGTTTCCAATACTGTCTTGTACGGCAAAACTGTAATCCTATTTGTAAAGAACAGGTTTAGAATTTCACTACACTGGATGCACAGAAGAAATCCTCCCCTTAGTCTCTCTCTCTTGATGTCTCTCCCTCTCTTTCTATCCCACACATAGTGCTTTTCTGCCTCCCCCTGTGTGTGACTCTCCCTCACTGTCTCTGTTGCATTCTGTCTTAATCTGTGTCTGCAGCCTTCTCCCTCTCTGCTCTACCATCTTTCTCTGTCTCACTATCAGTATGTTTCTCTCTATCTCTGTCTCACTTTATCTCTGCATCTCTCTCCCTCTTTGGGTCGCACTGCATCTCTGTCTCTGTTATACTCCGTCCATTCATCACTGTCATATCTTTTCTATCTCATTCTGTGCCTCACTATTTCTCCCTTACTCTGTCTCTATTTCCTTCTTTCTTTGGGCCACACTGTGGCCGGAATTTTACGCTACCCCAGCGGGCCGGATGGTGGCGGGCCGGTGGTGTAAAATTGAGCAGGAGGCTCCAGGAGCCCTGCCCGACCCACTCCCGCCTCCGCCCCACTTTACGTGGGCCAGGTGGGGGCGAGAAACGGGCCGCCCACCCCAGGCCAATCAAGGCCCTTAAGTGGCCACTTAACAGCCACTTAAGGGCCTTCGCCCACCTCCACAGGGATTTTACCCATGGCAAGCAGGTGTCCGGGAGATGCAAAAGACCGCCCAGCGAATGCTGGCGCCTCTCAGTGCCCTGGGGGGTGGGCCCTGATAAACAGGCACAGGGTGCCCGATTGAGGGCTGCCCCCACTTCCTCAACCACCCCCAGGACTTGAGATGCCCCTCTTCCCCCCATACGACCACCCTTGCCTCGCCGGGGAGCGACCGATCACCCCGGCACGGCAACCCTAACTTACCTGTAGTCCTGGCTCCATGTCCTCAGCTGGGCTGCAGTCCTAGCCGTGGCGACTGCTCCCGGTGGCGCTGCTGGGACTAAGAGCTGCTGGCTGATGATTGGCCAGCAGCTCAATGAGGCGGGACTTCCTCCCTCAAGCAGGTGGAAGTCCCGCCTCGGAACAATTAAAGCCGGGGACCAGTAAAATGCGGGACGGATCCCTGGGCTGGGCGGAAGCGAGTTCGCCACCATCTTTTACATCGGTGGCCTGCTCCCATCCGCCTGACGTAAAATCCAGCCCTGTGCCTCTTGTCATTGGAACATTGTTCTCTGCTTCAATCTATAAGACTGTCAGTATTTTCACCGTCTCTGTCTCCCATCCTAGGTTTCTGTATCAACATAGTGCACATTTATTAAAAAATCCTGCACCTGTTCATTCTAATTAGCAGTTATAAAATTCATCCTGTGTCTCATTCTCTGTAACATCCTTGCTCTCTTTCCGAGTAATTCTTTCTCTCTCTCTCTCTCTCTCTCTGTCTCTCTCCACCTCTTTGACAATAACATCCTTTCCAGGCTCCTTCACTTTATAACTCAATTCTATTTTTTGCTGCTGCGGGGGTTTGTTTACCAGGAGTCTGAATTTGTTTTCCACTTCGATTCATGCTACATGAACACAGAGGTAAGATGCCCTGCATCTACTCTCTCTCCCTGTGCTACAAGCAAGGAGCACGTGTCTAACAGGCCCTGCAGAAGCTGTTCAAAGAGCTTTATTAAAGGGGCAGGCAGCTACTTCAAGTCAATGTATCAGGCCAGTCTTTCTTTTGGTTTATAAATGCACAGCACAATGATGCACATCATATCCAATTCAGTTCCTATCCTCTTTAATACACTGACCTCGAGAGTCACAGGCTAACAATCATAAAATGTACAGAACAGAAACAGGCCAAATGACCTATCAAGTCTATGCTGGTGATTTTCTCCATGGGACACCTATTCCAATCCCACCCTTCTCACACACATTTATGTTGCTGGCTTTATTTGTATTCATTGTTGGGATGTGGGCGTCACTGACTAGGTCAGCATTTATTACCCTCCCTAATTGCCCTTGAGAAGGTGGTGGTGAGCTGCCTTCTTAAACCGTTGCAGTGTTTGGGGTGTAGGTATACCAACAGTGCTATTAGGAAGGGAGTTCCAGGATTTTGACTCAACGACAATGAAGAAACGGTGATATAGTTCCAAGGCAGAACGGTGTGAGGCTTGGAGGTGGTGTTCCCATGCATCTGTCTAGGTGGTAGAGGTCCCAGGTTTGGAAAGTGCTAGCAAAGGAGGCTTGTTGAGTTGCTGCAGTGCATCTTATAAATGGTATTCACTGGTGCCACTGTGCGCCAGTGGTGGAGGGAGTGATTGTTTAAGGCTGTGCATGGGGTACCAACCAAGCAGGCTGGATGATGTCAAGCACCCTAAGTGTCATTGGAGCTTCAACCATCCAACCAAGTGTAGTGTATTCCATCATGCTCCTAACTTGTGCTGTTATGTTTTCGCTGGTTTGCTGGATATTTTATATATCTGATTTATCTCAGAGCAATGCAGATATGATATTAATTCTAAATCAAAAGCTAGTTTATTTACAGTACTTTAAAATATCTCAGCACTTACAAGATTTCAGTACAATGTCTTTCAGAACACAGTCACTGTTTACTAGAACTATCCAGCCCTGTCTTCTTAAGCCTTGTATTTTGAAACTGAAATTAAGTAATTAAGCACAGTGAACACTGATCAGTGGACAAACTAACATAATCAAACCCAGATCAATCAAACCATTGAATACTACATGTGCTTGTAGATGGTGGACAGCCTTTGGGGAGACAGGATGTGAGTTATTCGCCACAGAATTCCCAGCCTCTGACCTGCGCTTGTAGTCACAGTATTTATGTGACTGTTCCAGTTAAGTTTCTAGTCAATGGTAACCCACAGGATGTTGATAATGGGGGATTCAGCGGTGGTAATGCTGCTGAATGTCAAGGGGAGATGGTTAGATTCTTCCTTGTTGGAGATGGTCATTGCCTGGCACTTGTATGGCACAAATGTTGCTTGCACTTATCAGTCCAAGCCTGAATGTTATTTTGCAATGAGCAGCAAGCTTCCCTTTTAGTTCATCAGGCAGATTTTTCTATGTCACGCAATGAATTAAACATCGACTGAGGGGACAGCAGAGAGAAAATTCAGATGGAAGGATTGTGTGGGCAATTTTCTGCACATCTATTTAGTGCTTGTGTCATGAACCATCGATGTACACAGTCAGAAGTGGTTAGGAACATAGGAACAGGAGTAGGCCATTCAGCCCATCGAGCCTGCCCCACCATTCAATATGATCATGGCTGATCATCCACTTCAATACCTTTTTCCCACACTATCCCCATATCCCCTTATGTCACTTGTTTTTACAAATCTGTCAACCACTGCTTTAAACATACTCAATGACTGAGCTTCCACAGCCCTCTGGGGTAGAGAATTCCAAAGATTCACAACCCTCTGAGTAAAGAAATTTCTCCTCATCTCTATCCTAAGTGACTTCCCCCTTATTTTGTAATTGTGACCCTGGTTCTAGACTCCCCAACCAGGGGAAACATCTTACCTGCATCTACCCGGTCTATCCCTTTAAGTATTTTGTAAGTTTCAATGAGATTACCTCTCATTCTTTGAAACTCTAGAGAATACAGGCCCAGTTTCCCCAATCTCTCTTCATAGGACAGTCCCACCATCCTGGGAACAAGTCTGGTGAATCTTTGTTGCATTCCCTCTATGGCAATTATATCCTTCCTAAGGGGACCAAAACTGCACACAGTACTCCAAGTGCAGTCTTACCAAGATTCTATACAATTAAAGCAAGACTTCTCTACTCCTGTACTCAAATCCTCTTGCGATAAAGGCGAACATACCATTAGCCTTCCAAATTGCTTGCTGCACCTGCATGTTAGCTTTCAGTGACTTATTGACAAGGACACCTTTTGTACATCTACACTTTCTACTCTCTTAACATTTAAGAAATACTCTGCACGTCTATCCCTCCTACCAAAGTGGATAACCTCACATTTATCCACTTTATAGTCCATCTGCCACATACTGGCCCACTCACCAAGCCTTTCCAAATCCCCTTGAAGCCACATAGTTTTGTGTCATCCGCAAACTTGGAGATATTACTTACGGTCCCCACATTCAAATCATTGATATATATTGTGAACAGCTGGGACCCAAGTACTGATCCCTGCGGTACCCCACTAGTCATAGCCTGCCAATGCAGGAAACATAGAAAATAGGAGCAGGAGTAGGCCATTCGGCCCTTCGAGCCTGATCCGCCGCCATTCATTATGATCATGGCTGATCATCTAACTCAGTAACCTGTTCCCGCTTTCTCCCCATATCCTTTGATCCCTTTAGACCCAAGAGCTATATCTAACTCCTTCTTGAAAACATACAATGTTTTAGCCTCATCTGCTTCCTATGGTAGCGAATTCCACAGGCTCACCACTCTCTGGGTGAAGAAATTTCTCCTCATCTCAGTCCTGAAAGGTTTACCACGTATCCTTAGACTATGACCCCTGGTTCTGGACTCCCCCACCATCGGGAACATCCTTCCTGCATCTGCCCTGTCAAGTCCTGTTAGAATTTTATAGGTTTCTATGAGATCCCCCCTCATTCTTCTGAACCCCAGCAAATATAATCCTAACCAACTCAATCTCTCCTCATACGTCAGTCTCTCTGTGGGTAGGCAGTGGCGTAGTGGTGTTATCACTGGACTAGTAACCCAGAGACCCAGGTATTTCTCTGGAGACATGGGTTCGAATCCCACCACAGCAGAAGGTGGAATTTGAATTAAATTAATAAATCTGGAATTAAAAGCTAGTCTAATGATGGCCATGAAACCATTGTCGATTGTTGTAAAAACCCATCTGGTTCACTAATAACCTTTAGGGAAGGAAATCTGCTGTCCTTAACTGGTCTGGCCTGCATGTTACTCCAGACCCACAGCAATGTGGTTCACTCTTACATGCCCTCTGAAATGGCCTAGCAAGCCACTCAGTTGTACCTAAAATAAAAGCAAAATACTGCGGATGCTGGAAATCTGAAATAAAAACAAGAAATGCTGGAACCACTCAGCAGGTCTGGCAGCATCTGTGGAAAGAGAAGCAGAGTTAACGTTTCGGGTCAGTGACCCTTCATCAGTTGTACCTAACCGCTACAAAGTCTATAAAAAGGAATGAAACTGGACGGACCACCCGGCATCAACCTAGGCACCTGTTGCTGGGTCAAAATCCTATAACTCCCTTCCAAACAGCACTGTGGGTATACCTACCCCAAATGGAGTGCAGCGGTTCAAGAAGGCAGCTCACCACCACCTTCTCAAGGGCAATTAGGGATAGGCAATAAATGCTGGCCTGGCCAGTGATGCCCACATCCCGTGAATGAATTTTAAAAAAAGTCCCACCATCCCAGGCATCAGTCTGGTATACCTTCGCTGCACTCCCTCTATAGCAAGAACATCCCTCCTCAGATAAGGAGACCAAAACTGCAAGCAATATTCCAGGTGTGGCCTCACCAAGGCCCTGTTTAATTGCAGCAAGACAGCCCTGCTCCTGTACTCGAATCCTCTCACTATGAAGGCCAACATACCATTTGCCTTTTTTACTGTCTGTTGCAACTGCATGCTTACCTTCACCCAGGTTTGGCTGCATATTCCCCTCTCTCAGTTTATAGCCGTTCAGATAATAATCTGCCTTCCTGTTTTTGCTACCAAAGTGGATAACCTCACATTTATTCACATTATACTGCATCTGCCATGCTTTAGCCGACTCACTCAACTTGTCCAAATCACCCTGAAGCCTCTCTGCATCCTCCTCACAACTCACCCTCCCACCCAGTTTTGTGTCATCTGCAAATGTGGAGATATTGCATTTAGTTCCCTCATCTAAACTATTAATATATATTGTGAATAGCTGGGGTCCTAGCACCAATCCCTGCAGTACCCCACTAGTCACTGCCTGCAATTCGGAAAAAGACCCATTTATCCCGACACTTTGTTTCCTGTCTGCCAACCAATTTTCTATCCATCACAATACACTAGCCCCAATCCCACGCTCTTTAATTTTACATGCTAATCTCTTATGTGGGACTTTGTCGAAAGCCTTCTGAAAGTCCAAATAAACCACAGGCTCTCCCTCATCAACTCCACTAGTTACATCCTCAAAGAATTCTAGTAGATTTGTCAAGCATGATTTCCCTTTCGTAAATCCATGCTGACTCTGCCCGATTCTACCACTGTTCTCTAACTGCTCTGCTATAAAATCTTTGACAATGGACTCTAGAATTTTCCCCACTACCGACGTCAGGCTGACTGGTCTATAATTCCTGCTTTCTCTCTCCCTCCCTTTTTAAATAGCGGGGTTACATTAGCTACCCTCCAATCTGTAGGAACTGTTCCAGATTCTATAGAATCTTGGAAGATGACCACCAATGCATCCACTATTTCTCGGGCCACTTCCTTAAGTACTCTGGGATGCAGACCATCAGGTCCTGGGGATTTATCAGCCTTCAATCCCATTAATTTCCCCAGCACCATTTCTCTACTAATACTGATTTCCTTCAGTTCCTCCCCCTCACTAAGCCCTGTGTTCCCCAACATTTCTGGTATGATATTTGTGTCCTCCTTTGTGAAGACAGAACCAAAGTAGGCATTTAGTTGGTCAGCCATTTCTTTGCTTCCCATAATAAATTCCCCTGTTTCTGACTGTAAGGGACCTACATTTTTCTTCACCAATCTTTTTCTCTTCACATACCTATAGAAACTTTGACAGTCAGTTTTTATGTTCCCCGCAAGCTTGCTCTCGTACTCTATTTTCCCCTTCTTAATCAATCCCTTGGAATGACCTGTTTATTCCAACTCTCTGCTTTCTGCCTGTTAACCAATCCTTAATCCATGCCAGTATATTACCTCCTACTCCATGTGCTTTAATTTGCCAAACAATTTCCTGTGGCGGACTTTATCAAAAAACTTCTGAAAATCCAAATATCCCACATCTACCAACTCCCCTTTATCAATTCTGTTCGATACATCCTGAAAAAACTCTAACAGGTTCATCAAACATGATTTCACATTCCTAAATTCATATTGACTATGTTCAATCAGATCATTATTATCCAAGTGTCCATTTATCACATCCTTTAGAATAGATTGTAATAGGTTCCATTATATGAGCCGGTTGCCATTGCCGCAGATTTTCTTTGCTTGCCCGGCAGGTCAGTGTTGCAACAACTAAAGGAACAGCACGTGTTCAAAAAACTGTTGGTCTGGTTTTCTCATTCAGTGAATATTCCTCCAGCCAAGTCACCACCACACTCCCTCCCATTCCCCCCAGCCTAGCCACTCCCAGTCACCACCACACTCTCTCCCATTCCCCCCAGCCTAGCCACTCCCAGTCACCACCACACTCCCTCCCACACCCCCAGCCGAGCCACTCCCAGTCAGAACCACACTCCCTCCCATTCCCCTCAGCCTAGCCACTCCCAGTCACCACCACACTCCCTCCCACACCCCCAGCCGAGCCACTCCCAGTCACCACCACACTCCCTCCCACACCCCCAGCCGAGCCACTCCCAGTCACCACCACACTCCCTCCCACTCCCCCCAGCCGAGCCACTCCCAGTCACCACCACACTCCCTCCCACACCCCCAGCCGAGCCACTCCCAGTCACCACCACACTCCCTCCCACTCCCCCCAGCAGAGCCACTCCCAGTCACAACCACACTCCCTCCCATTCCCCCCAGCCTAGCCACTCCCAGTCACCACCACACTCTCTCCCATTCCCCCCAGCCTAGCCACTCCCAGTCACCACCACACTCCCTCCCACACCCCCAGCCGAGCCACTCCCAGTCACAACCACACTCCCTCCCACACCCCCAGCCGAGCCACTCCCAGTCACCACCACACTCCCTCCCACTCCCCCCAGCAGAGCCACTCCCAGTCACCACCACACTCCCTCCCATTCCCCCCAGCTGAGCCACTCCCAGTCACCACCACACTCCCTCCCACACCCCCAGCCGAGCCACTCCCAGTCACCACCACACTCCCTCCCACACCCCCAGCCGAGCCACTCCCAGTCACCACCACACTCCTTCCCACTCAACCCAGCCGAGCCACTCCCAGTCACCACCACACTCCCTCCCATTCCCCCAGCCGAGCCACTCCCAGTCACCAGCACATTCCCTCCCACACCCCCAGCCTAGCCGCTCCCAGTCACCACCGCACACCCTCCCACTCAACCCAGCCGAGCCACTCCCAGTCACCACCACACTCCCTCCCACACCCCCAGCCGAGCCACTCCCAGTCACCAGCACACTCCCTCCCACACCCCCAGCCTAGACACTCCCAGTCACCACCACACACCCTCCCACACCCCCAGCCGGGCCACTCACAGTCACCACCACACTCCCTCCCACTCAACCCAGCCGAGCCACTCCCAGTCACCACCACACTCCCTCCCACTCCCCCCAGCCGAGCCACTCCCAGTCACTACGACACTCGCTCCCACTCCCACGAGCCAAGCCACTCCCAGTCACCACCACACTCCCTCCCATTCCCCCCAGCCGAGCCTCTCCCAGTCACCACCACACTCCCTCACATTCCCCCCAGCCGAGCCACTCCCGGTCACCACCACACTCCCTCCCATTCCGCCCAGCCGAGCCACTCCCAGTCACCACCACACTCCCTCCCACTCCCACCAGCCGAGCCACTCCCAGTCACCACCACACTCCCTCACATTCCTCCCAGCCGAGCCACTCCCAGTCACCACCTCACTTCCTCCCACTCCCACCAGCCTAGCCACTCCCAGTCACCACCACACTCCCTCCCATTCCCCCCAGCCGAGCCACTCCCAGTCACCACCACACTCCTTCCCACTCAACCCAGCCGAGCCACTCCCAGTCACCACCACACTCCCTCCCATTCCCCCAGCCGAGCCACTCCCAGTCACCAGCACACTCCCTCCCACACCCCTAGCCGAGCCGCTCCCAGTCACCACCGCACACCCCCCCACTCAACCCAGCCGAGCCACTCCCAGTCACCACCACACTCCCTCCCACACCCCCAGCCGAGCCACTCCCAGTCACCAGCACACTCCCTCCCACACCCCCAGCCTAGACACTCCCAGTCACCACCACACTCCCTCCCACTCCCCCCAGCCGAGCCACTCCCAGTCACCAACAAACTCCCTCCCACTCCCCCCAGCCGAGCCACTCACAGTCACCACCACACTCCCTCCCATTCCCCCCAGCCTAGCCACTCCCCGTCATCACCACACTCCCTCCCACTCCCCCCAGCCGAGCCACTCCCAGTCACCAGCACACTCCCTCCCATTCCCCCCAGCCTAGCCACTCCCAGTCACCACCACACTCCCTTCCACTCCCATCAGCCGAGCCACTCCCAGTCACCACCACACCACCTCCCACTCCCTCCAGCCTAGCCACTCCCAGTCACCACCACACTCCCTCCCACTCCCCCCAGCCGTGCCACTCCCAGTCACCACCACACTCCCTCCCACTCCCCACAGCCGAGCCACTCCCAGTCACCACCACACTCCCTCCCACTCCCACCAGCCGAGCCACTCCCAGTCACCACCACACTTCCTCCCATTCCCCCAGCCGAGCCACTCCCGGTCACCACCACACTCCCTCCCACTCCCACCAGCCGTGCCACTCCCAGTCACCACCACACTCCCTCCCATTCCCCCAACCCGTCCCACTCCCAGTCACCACGACACTACCTCCCATTTCCCCCAGCCGAGCCACTCCCAGTCACCACCACACTGCCTCCCATTTCCCCCAGCCGAGCCACTCCCGGTCACCACCACACTCCCTCCCATTCCCACCAGCCTAGCCACTCCCAGTCACCACCACACTCCCTCCCACTCGCCCCAGCCGAGCCACTCCCAGTCACTACGACACTCGCTCCCACTCCCTCGAGCCGAGCCACTCCCAGTCACCACCACACTCCCTCCCATTCCCCCCAGCCGAGCCTTTCCCAGTCACCACCACACTCCCTCACATTCCCCCCAGCCGAGCCACTCCCAGTCACCACCACACTCCCTCCCATTCCGCCCAGCCAAGCCACTCCCAGTCACCACCACACTCCCTCCCACTCCCACCAGCCGAGCCACTCCCAGTCACCACCACACTCCCTCCCATTCCCCCCAGCCGAGCCACTCCCAGTCACCACCTCACTTCCTCCCACTCCCACCAGCCTAGCCACTCCCAGTCACCACCACACTCCCTCCCATTCCCCCCAGCCGAGCCACTCCCAGTCACCACCTCACTTTCTCCCACTCCCACCAGCCTAGCCACTCCCAGTCACCACCACACTCTCTCCCATTCCCACCAGCCGAGCCACTCCCAGTCACCACCACACTCCCTCCCATTCCCCCCAGCCAAGCCACTCCCAGTCACCACCTCACTTCCTCCCACACCCACCAGCCCATCCACTCGCAATCACAACCACACTCCCTCCCATTCCCCCCAGCTGAGCCACTCCCAGTCACCACCTCACTCTCTCCCACTCCCACCAGCCTAGCCACTCCCAGTCAACACCACACTCCCTCCCATTCCCCCCAGCTGAGCCACTTCCAGCCACCACCACACTCCCTCCCACTCCCACCAGCCGAGCCACTCCCAGTCACCACCACACTCCCTCCAACTCCCACCAGCCGCGCCACTCCCAGTCACCACCACACTCACTCCCATTACCCCCAGCCGAGCCACTCCCAGTCACCACCACACTCCCTCCCACTCCCACCAGCCGAGCCACTCCCAGTCACGACCACACTCCCTCCCATTCACCCCAGCGGAGCCGCCCCCAGTCACCATCACACTCCCTCCCATTCCCACCTGCCGCGCCAGTCCCAGTCACCACCACACTCCCTCCCACTCCCCCCAGCCGAGCCGCCCCCAGTCACCACCACACTCCCTCCCACTCCCACCAGCCGAGCCTCTCCCAGTCACCACCACACTCCCTCCCACACCCACCAGCCGAGCCACTCCCAGTCACCACCACTCTCCCTCCCACTCTCACCAGCCGAGCCACTCCCAGTCACCACCACACTCCCTCCCATTCACCCCAGCGGAGCCGCCCCCAGTCACCATCACACTCCCTCCCATTCCCACCTGCCGCGCCAGTCCCAGTCACCACCACACTCCCTCCCACTCCCCCCAGCCAAGCCACTCCCAGTCACCACCACACTCCCTCCCATTCCCCCCACCGAGCCACTCCAGGCCTCCACCACACTCCCTCCCATTCCCCCCAGCCGAGCCACTCCCAGTTACCACCTCACTCCCACCCATTCCCCCCAGCCAAGCCACTCCCTGTCACCACCACACTCCCTCCCATTCACCCCAGCCTAGCCAACCCCTGCCACCCCCACACTCCCTCCCATTCCCCCCAGCTGAGCCACTCCAGGTCTCCACCACACTTTCTCCCTTTACCCCCAGCCGAGCCACTCCCAGTCACCACCACACTCCGTCCCATTCCCCCCAGCCGAGCCACCCCCAGCCACCACCACACTCCCTCCCACTCCCCCCAGCCGAACCACTCCCAGTCACCACCACACTCCCTCCCACTCCCACCAGCCGAACCACTCCCAGTCACCACCACACTCCTTCCCATTCCCCCCTAGCCGAGCCACTCCCAGTCACCACCACACTCCCTCCCACTCCCCCCAGCCGAGCCACTCCCAGTCACCATCGCACTCCCTCCCACTCCCCCAGCCGAGCCACTCCCAGTCACCATCACACTCCCTCCCACTCCCCCCAGCCGAGTCACTCCCAGTCACCACCACACTCCCTCCCACACCCCCAGCCAAGCCACTCCCAGTCTCCACCACACTCCCTCCCATTCCCCCCAGCCGAGCCACTCCCAGTCACCACCACACTCCCTCCCACTGCCACCAGCCGAGCCACTCCCAGTCGCCACCACACTCCCTCCCACTCCCACCAGCCGAGCCACTCCCAGTCACCACCACACTCCCTCCCATTCCCCCCAGCCGAGCCACTCCCAGTCACCACCACACTCCCTCCCACTCCCCCCAGCCGAGCCACTCCCAGTGACCACCACACTCCCTCCCATTCCCCCCAGCCGAGCCACTCCCAGTCACCACCACACTCCCTTCCACTCCCCCCAGCCGAGCCACTCCCAGTGACCACCACACTCCCTCCCACTCCCCCCAGCCAAGCCACTCCCAGTCACCACCACTCTCCCTCCCATTCCTCGCAGCCGAGCCACTCCCAGTCACCACCACACTCCCACCCATTCCCACCAATCTGTGGACCTCAGATTGCGCAAGAAGGAGGGAACTCCCGTCCCCTACCCCAGTCCACAGGGAACGTGCCTCCTTTTACAAGGCACCCCTCACCGCTGGTTAGATTCCAGCAGCAGCAGGAACAGGCCCTTAAGTGGCTGCTATTAGGCCACTTAAGGGCCCCAATTGGCCTCTGGGTGGGATGGCGTTCATTCGCCTATCCTGCCCCCAGCAAAATCGCTTGTTGATAGGGCACTGACGGGCCCTCTGCTGCCTGCCACCCATCGCAATTCTGTGGGCCCACCCCACCTTTGGGCTGAATTTTGTGGGCCTCCCTGAGAGTGTCCTAAATGGTGAGAAACTAGGAACTGTTGGAGGAGCCAAAGAGTTTTGGGAACCATATACAAAATCATTGAAAGTCAGTGGAGAGGTACAAAAAGCAATCAAAAAAGAAATGGAATGTTGGCCTTTATCTGAAGGGGGCTGGAATACAAAGAGGTGGAAATTGTGCTACATTTTTATTAATTCTTGATCAAACGCCCATCTGGAGTACTACTTTCAGTTCTGGGCACAGCACCACAGGAAGGATATATATGCCTGGGAGGGGTGCAGTACAGATCAGCCGATGGAGATCAGACGGTGAGAGAACACAGTTCTCAAGGGGTTAACTCGTTGAAGTTCCCAGAGCAGCGATGCTTTCTGCCGACCAGTACATGACAGCAGATATTTTCTCCTCTTCGGCTCTCAGTTTATCCGATGAAAATGTCAGGTCTGTCAATAAAATCGGATGCACGGCTCCTCAGCCCAGGCTCAGAGCTCACCTGTGAGCTCCCTTCGGTCATGCTTTAACTGAGTGCAGGCGTTTATTGATTGATGCTGCCTACTAATCTTTCGCTAACCAATTGTGTTTTAATGACTGCAGTCAAGGTTACTTACAGGATGAAAGTTTCCCTCAGCTATCCCAGATCGACAGTGACCTCCACTGGGAAAAGCTGCTTCCTTTGTGTACTGTGCCTGGATTGCTTGACCTGACATGGAGTGTATATTCCCTCAATACACCCCACAGTCTTGAAATGAGTCACTGGGACAGGTGTCCCCATAGATATCAATAAGACCCTCAACGGGACAGCAAATGTAAACCTGGCACAAAACTCTGAGATACACTGGCAGGATAAAAGGGCAACGAAAGCAAGAAAAAGCTTGCATTTATATTGCATCTTTCACCATCACAGAACATCCCAAGACATCTTACAACCACTGAAGTACTTTTTGAGGTGTAGTCACTATTATAATGTAGGAAACGCAGCAGCCACTTTTGCACACAGCAAGATCCCACAAGCAGCAATGTATAACCCCATCTATTTTTGTGATGTCAATTGAGGGATTAAAGTTGGCCTGGACTCCAGGGAGAATTGCCCTGCTCTCCTTCAAATAGTATCATGCGATCTTTTACGTCCACCTGAGAGCGCAGACTGGGCCAAAGGCCTGCTACCCGACCCAAACCCGACGGGACCCGACGACATGTGTTGGGTTCGGGTCAGGCCCCTCTTCTGGGTCCAGCTTTCGGGCTCGGGTCGGGTCGGGTCGAGTCCGGCTTTCGGGCCGAGTCGGGTCGGTCCGGTCACACACGCTAAGTGCTTGGCTGGTAAGTGTTGAAATTAAAAAACTTACCTCGGCTGGGCGTCTGGGATGAAACTGAGTCTGCGCAGTGAGCGAGTGACGTCACTGTGATGTCATCGCGCATGCGCTGCAGCTTCGTGGAGCTTCCCAGTCGGAAGGTAAGTAAAGGCATAGTCGGGTCGGGCTTGGGTCTGGTCGAGTCGGGGTCCACTGTGGTTCGATTGGGTTCAGGTCAGGTTCTTTTTCCCGACCTGAACAGGCCTTTAGACTGGACCTCCACTTAACGCCTCACCCAAAAAAAAGCGCCTGCAACAATGCAGCATTCTCTCAGTACTGCACTGGACTGTCAGGGACTGTCAGCCTGGATTATATGATCAAGTCTCTGGAATGGGACTCAAAGATCCTACCTACTCACCCAGAGGTGAGAGTGTTACCCACTGAGCCACAGCTAAGACCATAAAAGGAGGACATAGGCTTTTAGCACATTGAATTCTGTCTGTGCTTCGATTATTTTTGTATCAATGTTAAATGTAAGTGCAGTGCTAGATGTAATTAACGGACACAGTGATCCTGCTAAGGTAACATCACCATGTACCCCTTTGATCGTAAACCCAATTATTTATGTGTATGGAACAAGATGAATGCAACATTCCTGCGTTAACTCACATCAGTTGTTTACAAGGCCTGTCAGTGGTGATATGTCAATATCCTGAAGGTCTTACGGTGGCTAACCAGGGCTTGCTTTACAGTTGTTTATGTACTTCTTACAACCCAGGCCGCTTTTATTGATGCCAGCCAGTCTAGAGTACTGAAAGGCCATGGCAGAGAGTGGCAGTTGCCAGCAGTATTGAGCTTGCCCTCAAGTGCAGATTGACAAACAGGCCCAATCCTTCGAAGAGCATGCTCTCTCTCTCTCTGTCTCTATCCTTCTCTCTCTTGCTGTCTCTCTCCTCTCTCTCTGTCTCTCTCCTCTCCCTCTGTCTCTCTCCTTTTGTCTCTCTCTCTATCTGTCTCTCTCCTCTCTTTCTCTCCATCTCTCTGTCTCTCCCTCGCTCTCTCTCTGTCTTTCCCTCCCTCTTTGCCTCTCTCCTCTCCATCTCTCTCGCTCCCTGTTTCTCTTTCGGCGGGCTTTTTAAAAAAATATCGGAAGCTGCCAGAAAACCCTGAACGTGTCCGGAGTTCGGAAGCTCCTGGTTCCCACTCTAAAGGCCTGTCAGCTATGAAACTGAATCTGACAGCTATGAATTCTTTTAAAGTCGGACTCCTCTGTGAAGAAGTCAATGGAAAATTTCTCATCCCTGCAATTACCAGTCACGGATCTCAAAATTGTTACCATGGGCACTGGTGTCCATGTACAGACATGTTGCTGATCCCTGTACACATTGGGCGGAGCAACAGAGCTGGTCAGTGTTTCCACTGAGGGTTTGTCAGTACAGAAGGGGAAAGAAACCATAAGAATCTTATAGATGTTGAAATGATCGTAACACGTGGCTTCCACAAACTAAAAGTACAAAAGCAAAAAGCCGTGCTAAACTGATGGGAATGATTGGTTAGTCCATAGTTAGCATATTCTGTTATTCCGGACAGGATAAGGCCTACATACATAGAATTACATTGAATTTACATAATTTACAGAAACAGGCCATTTGGCCCACCTGGTCCATGATAGTGTTTAAGCTCCACATGAGCCTCCTCGCACCTTCATCACTATCACCATATTCTTCCATTCCTTTCTCCTTCATGTACTTATCTAGCTTCCACTTAAATGCATCTATGCTATTCACCTTAACAACTTCATGCAGTGTGATGGAATACTCTCCATTTTCCTGGATGATTGCAGCTCCAACAACATTTAAGAAGCTCGATACCATCCAGGACAAAGCAACCCGCTTGATCAGCACTCCCTCCAACACCAGTGCACAGTGGCAGCAGTGTGTGCCATCTATAAGATGCACTACAGAAATGCACCAAGGTTCCTTCAACAGCACCTTCCAAACCCGTGACCTCTACCACTTAGAAGGACAAGGCAGCAGATGCATGGGAACACCACCACCTGCAAGCTGCCCTCCAGGCCACACACCATCCTGACTTGGAACTATATCGCTGTTCCTTCACTAGCTCTGGGTCAAAATCCTGGAACTCCCTTCCTAACAGCACTGTGGGTTTACCTACCCACACCACAAGGACTACAGCAGTTTAAGAAGGCAGCTCATCACCACCTTCCCAAGGGCAATTAGGAATGAGCATGAAATGCTGGCCTAGCCAATAATGCCCACATGCCATGAGTGAATTAAAAAAAGCAAATCTCATATTCTAACCACTCTCTGGGTCAAGAAATGTTTCCTGACTTCCTTATTGGATTTATTAGTGACTATCATATACTTATGGTCCCTAGTTTTGGACTCTCCCACAAGTGGAAACATCATCTCGACGTCCCCTATCAAATCTCTTCATAATTTTAACGACCTCTATTAGGTCAACCTTTAGCCTTCCCTTTACTGGACCAAAGAGCCCCAGCCTTTCCTGATAGTTGTACCCTTTCAATTCCGGGACATGCTTGTAAATTTTTCTACTAGTCCATCCAACCTGTCCTATAAATTCATAATGACTTGTGCAACACTCTGTGTCACAATTTAGACCCACCCACAAACAGCGTCATCTCCTGGCTGAGGCCAAAAGTCAGGTAAAAAGCTAGGCCAATTGGGGGAAAAACATGGGAAATTCCTCTTGCAACCCTTAGACAATCAAAAGTAGTCCTGGACATTACACAGATTACATTGACCCTGATTAACATTTGAAGCCTCACTTGAAGTTTGGGAAGACTGTGCAAGAGGTGGTGCAGTGGTAATGTCACTGGACTACTAATGCAGAGACCCTGGCTAATACTAACTATAGAGACATGGGTTCAAATCCCACCATAGCAGCTGGTGGAATTTAAATTCAATCAAGTAATCAATTTAATTAATCAAAAATCTGGAATTAAAAGCTAGTTTCAGTAATGGTGCCATGAAACAACCGTCGATCGTCATAAAAACCCATCTGGTCCCCTACTGTCCTTTAGGGAAGGAAATCTGCCATCTTTACCTGGTCTGGCCTACATGTGACTTCAGACCCACAGCAATGTGGTTGACTCTTAAATGGCCTAGCAAGCCATTCAGTTGTACAAAATTGCTACACAAAAAAGTTGATGGACTGCAGCAGTTCAAGAAGGCAGCTCACCACTACCCTCTCAAGGGCAATTAAGGATGGGCCACAAATGCTGGCCTTGCCAGTGACACCCATACCCCATGAAATGAATTTAAAAAAAGAAGAGGTTCACTGAGATATCAGGGATGACAGGAAAGACGAGATAAATTGGGGCTCTTTTCACTGGAAGGGCAAGAGTGTATCTGATTGATGGGCAAAAGAATGAAGGGAGAATTTTCCGACACAGAGTGTTGTTAGGGCATGGAATGCCCGACCTGAACAGCGGTGGGAGCAAAATCTATAAGAACTATTATGAGGGCAAGTTCCAAGGCTATGGGGATAGGGCAGATGGCTCCAACAGAGAAACAGTACAGGTGCAATACTATGAACAGTTCTATGACTCCATGATCGGTCACATGGAGTATGATTGCGATGGTGCCCTCCCATAACACTGCTGACTGTTATAGGCTTTTTCCAACATACCCTGTTTTCCCATGACCTGTCGATGGTTGGCCTGGGGGAGGGCGAGAGGGATTCCATCCTATAATAGCCAAAGTGATCGTCCTTTCTGTTTGGACTGTTCACAGCTGAGCCCCAATCCTATTCTCACCTGATGTCTACGTATGCCCACTTTCCAACAGGGGTAATTGACATCCAATCAAGAGTGGCACCCTGCCCAATTCTTCCACTCCCTGACCCTGGGCACTGAGGCCAATCGTTCATCTGCCCACCACCCCCAATCTCGGCCCCGCCATCGCCTTGCTCAGAATTGGCTAGCTCAACAGAGGTCAGCAATTTAACCAGGGACATTCCTCAACTGGGCCTCAGGACCGCACCATAAACAAGGCAGCTCCTTCAGCAACTGGAGTGTCAGGTCCTTCAGAACTAATGCAACACAAGACACATGTCACAAAGGCTGATTATTCAAAGGCAGAGTTCAAACTAAAAGATAACAACTTCACGTAGCAGCACTGAAACATGCAACAGTGGTGAGAAAGAAAACATTGCATTTCCGCAATGCCTTTCAGTGGGGACCTCAGGATGTCCCAAAGCGCTTTACATCCAATGAAGTGCTTTTTAAGTGTAGTCACTGTTGTAATGTAGAAAACGCAGCAGCCAATTTGTGCTCAGCAAGATCCCACAAACAGCTACATGATAATGACCTGATAATGTGATTAATGATCTGATTTTAGTGAGGTTATACTGCCATGGGATCTTTTTTGTCACGCCCTGAGCGAGCAGACCAGGCCTCGTTTTAAAGTCTCAAACAACTGGCAATACCACCGACAATGCAGCACTCCCTCAGTACCGCACTGAAATATTCTATCCTGAAAATAATGTTTTTGTTTCAATACAGTTGATGTGACTGTTGCTGTTATGATGTCAGTGGGTGCAGATTATAAAGCGGGGCTCGTATTTTTAAATCTGGGTGAATATTGAACAGGTGTGGGTTGAGGTCATTTGAAAACTTGCTCTCAGCCACAGAGGTCAAGGGGCTGCTTTGAATCCAGGGTCTATGGCGGACAGGAAGAGAGGGCAGTCCAGAGCAGAGGAAGCCTTAGCCTTCCTCGTGAGGCCCAGAGGGACACTTCTGCTCTTCATGGCCCTACAAAGGAAGGAAAACCACTTACCCTTCATGAACTCCTCTGTGGGCTGGTTCTCCTCTCCCGAATTGTCCTGGTGGGGAAACTGCAGTCAGGGCTCAATGATGTCACCAGGCTCTAACACACATGTGTAAAGAAGGATCCCGCTGGCTTCATCTGGGCAGTAATCCAGAGAGGCACCCCTGCCCGATTTCCATTCAATTTATCTTAAAATTTATTCTTGGGATGTGGTCGCTGGCCAGGTATTGCCCATCCCTAATTGCCCTTGAGAAGGTGGTGGTGAGCTGCTGCCTTGAACTGCTGCAGTCCATGTGGGGTAGGTACACCCACAGTGCTGTTAGGAAGGGAGTTCCAGGATTTTGACCCAGCGACAATGAAGGAACGGCGATACAGGTCCAAGTCAGGATGGTGTGTGGCCTGGAGGATAACTTGCAGGTGGTGGTGTTCCCATGCATCTGCTGCCCTTGTCCTTCTAGGTGGTAGAGGTTGCAGGTTTGAGAGGTGAACATTGAGCAGATTATATAACAGGTGGGCTGTCCACTCTCCTGAAATAATGCACTCCCATGTGGTGAAGATGGAATTTCACTCCTTCATATCTTGGGTTCTGGCCACTCAATGGTGGCCCAGGTTTCTGTCCAAGAGAACACTTCTCTGGATTTGCCAGGTAGTTGCCCAGCGCTTGATCCATTTAACCCAAGATATTGAGACCGCCTGGGTTCTGTGGTACAAGGCCCCATCCTGTCAGAGAGGCAATGGCCTAAACAGACAGCCATTGAATCTAAGTGCGTGCAGGAGCACCAAGGTAGTTAGTAGCCAATTAAATTGTAGTCATTTGTGATTGTATCAATTTATTTTCTCTTGCAAGTCATTTATCATTCATAAAATGGCATCTGCCAGAAGTGTTCATGGTGGGAATGCAACACGACATCCCTGAGCTGTGTATCTGCTCTGTTTTAATTGGAAAGGCTGTTTACCAGCGATTGGAGCTGAACTAATGTCCTGCTCTGCTGGCAGGAAGCACCAATGCTTCAATTGATTGAGATACAGGGTTCTGAAGGAGATTTTTCAGGGAAATTCATTTTGGAAAAGCAAACTAAAAGTGCTAGGTGCTGTTATATTCAATGACGTCAGTAGTAAAGTACAAGAAAATAAAGATCAATTTACATCCAATGAAGTACTATTGAATTGTAGCTGTTATTGCTCAAATGGCCAGTCGGTGATGGATAGAACACTGGAGCCTAGTCTTTATACACTTCACATACAGCGCAAGCTGTGTGATGGATTATTACAGTCCCGTGCTGTTTATTACAGAGCATGAGTTGTTTGCTAGATTATTACAGTCCCGTGCTGTTTATTACAGAGCATGAGTTGTGTGCTAGATTATTACAGTCCCGTGCTGTTTATTACAGAGCATGAGTTGTGTGCTAGATTATTACAGTCCAGTGCTGTTTATTACAGAGCATGAGTTGTATGCTAGATTATTACAGTCCAGTGCTGTTTTATTACAGAGCGTGAGTTGTGTGCTGGATTATTACAGTCCAGTGCTGTTTTATTACAGAGCGTGAGTTGTGTGCTAGATTATTACAGTCCAGTGCTGTTTTATTGCAGAGTGTGAGTTGTGTGCTAGATTATTACAGTCCAGTGCTGTTTATTACAGAGCATGAGTTGTGTGCTAGATTATTACAGTCCAGTGCTGTTTATTACAGAGCATGAGTTGTGTGCTAGATTATTACAGTCCCGTGCTGTTTATTACAGAGCATGAGTTGTGTGCTAGATTATTACAGTCCAGTGCTGTTTATTACAGAGCATGAGTTGTGTGCTAGATTATTACAGTCCCGTGCTGTTTATTACAGAGCATGAGTTGTGTGCTAGATTATTACAGTCCATTGCTGTTTTATTACAGAGCATGAGTTGTGTGCTAGATTATTACAGTCCAGTGCTGTTTTATTACAGAGCGTGAGTTGTGTGCTAGATTATTACAGTCCCATGCTGTTTATTACAGAGCATGAGTTGTGTGCTAGATTATTACAGTCCAGTGCTGTTTTATTACAGAGCATGAGTTGTGTGCTAGATTATTACAGTCCCGTGCTGTTTATTGCAGAGCATGAGTTGTGTGCTAGATTATTACAGTCCCGTGCTGTTTATTACAGAGCATAAGTTGTGTGCTAGATTATTACAGTCCAGTGCTGTTTATTGCAGAGCATGAGTTGTGTGCTAGATTATTACAGTCCCGTGCTGTTTATTACAGAGCATGAGTTGTGTGCTAGATTATTACAGTCCAGTGCTGTTTATTACAGAGCATGAGTTGTGTGCTAGATTATTACAGTCCCGTGCTGTTTATTACAGAGCATGAGTTGTGTGCTAGATTATTACAGTCCCGTGCTATTTATTACAGAGCATGAGTTGTGTGCTAGATTATTACAGTCCCGTGCTGTTTATTACAGAGCATGAGTTGTGTGCTAGATTATTACAGTCCCGTGCTGTTTATTACAGAGCATGAGTTGTGTGCTAGATTATTACAGTCCAGTGCTGTTTTATTACAGAGCATGAGTTGTGTGCTAGATTATTACAGTCCCGTGCTGTTTATTACAGAGCATGAGTTGTGTGCTAGATTATTACAGTCCAGTGCTGTTTTATTACAGAGCATGAGTTGTGTGCTAGATTATTACAGTCCCGTGCTGTTTATTACAGAGCATGAGTTGTGTGCTAGATTATTACAGTCCCGTGCTGTTTATTACAGAGCATGAGTTGTGTGCTAGATTATTACAGTCCAGTGCTGTTTATTGCAGAGCATGAGTTGTGTGCTAGATTATTACAGTCCCGTGCTGTTTATTACAGAGCATGAGTTGTGTGCTAGATTATTACAGTCCAGTGCTGTTTATTACAGAGCATGAGTTGTGTGCTAGATTATTACAGTCCCGTGCTGTTTATTACAGAGCATGAGTTGTGTGCTAGATTATTACAGTCCCGTGCTATTTATTACAGAGCATGAGTTGTGTGCTAGATTATTACAGTCCCGTGCTGTTTATTACAGAGCATGAGTTGTGTGCTAGATTATTACAGTCCCGTGCTGTTTATTACAGAGCATGAGTTGTGTGCTAGATTATTACAGTCCAGTGCTGTTTTATTACAGAGCATGAGTTGTGTGCTAGATTATTACAGTCCAGTGCTGTTTTATTACAGAGCGTGAGTTGTGTGATGGATTATTACAGTCCCGTGCTGTTTTATTACAGAGCGTGAGTTGTGTGCTAGATTATTACAGTCCAGTGCTGTTTATTACAGAGCATGAGTTGTGTGCTAGATTATTACAGTCCAGTGCTGTTTATTACAGAGCATGAGTTGTGTGCTAGATTATTACAGTCCCGTGCTGTTTATTACAGAGCATGAGTTGTGTGCTAGATTATTACAGTCCAGTGCAGTTTTATTACAGAGTGTGAGTTGTGTGCTGGATTATTACAGTCCAGTGCTGTTTTATTACAGAGCGTGAGTTGTGTGCTAGATTATTACAGTCCAGTGCTGTTTTATTACGGAGTGCAAATTGTGTGGTGGCTTATTACAGTCAGGATTGTTTATTACAGAGCACGAGTTTGTGGTGGGTTATTATAGTCTAGCATTGTTCATCACAGAGCATGAGTTGTGTGCTGGATTATTACAGTCCAGCATTGTTTATTACAGAGCCCGTGCCGTGCATTGGATTATTATAGTTCAACGTGTTTACTACAGAGCACAAGTTGTGTGGTGGATTATTACAGTCCAGTGCTGTTTATTACAGAGCCCGTGCTGTGCATTGGATTATTATAGTTCAACGTGTTTACTACAGAGCACGAGTTGTGTGCTGGATTATTACAGTCCAGTGCTGAATATCATAGAGCGCTGGATTATTACAGTCCAATGTTGTTCAGTACAGTGCATGTACTGGATTATTATAGCTCAGTGCTGTTTGTTACAGAGCGCGAATTTTGTGCTGGACTTTTACTATCCAGCATTGTTTATTACAGAACGCAGGTTGTGTGGTGGCTTATTACAGTCAGCATTGTTTATTACAGAGCGTGGGTTGTGTGCTGGATTATTACAGTCCAGCATTGTTCATTACAGAGCATGAGTTGTGTGGTGGCTTATTACAATCCAACATTGTCTATTACAGAGTGCGAGTTATGCGGTGGGTTTATTGCAGTCTAGCGTTGTTCATTACAGAGTGCAAGTTGTGTCATGGATTATTACAGTCTAGCACTGTTAATTACAGAGCATGAGTTGTGTGGTGGGTTATTACAGTCTAGCATTGATCATTACAGAGCGCAGGTTGTGCGCTCGATTATTGCAGTCCAGCGTTGTTTATTACAGAGCGAGAGTTGTATGATGGATTATTATTGTCCAGTATTGTTTATTACAGAGCACGAGTTGTGTGCTGGATTATTACTGTTTACCTCTGTTAGCTGAATCTCTCCTGAACTGCAGCTGGTTTTCAGCGTTGACCGAATGGATGCTACCCCTGTAAGCTATCCGAAGACATTAATTAGGCTGAAGCATCTGCTTATGTGCAGCAGATAGTAGACAGAGTCTTACTGGAAGATTAGTCTATAGTTGGATGATAAGAGGAGGAGGCCCTGCTTGAACAGTCATGTCTCTCTGGGACCGCACTCCCTTGGCACAGAGTAGGAAATCTTTAGCACACTGCATCACATCCTGAGAAGAGCCCAATAGGATGCCCCCATTGCTTATTATCAAGAGCAGTTTCGTTCTGCTATTGTTTAGTTTGATGTCCAAATTGCTCCCTTGATTTATTTAAATGGGTGCAATATTCATGAAGATGGGCCACTGATGCGGTGAGTTCCTCCTGGCTCGCTGTAAAGGGGATTAGACATGTTTCAGAGGCCAAAGCAGCTTATACATACATAAACACACACACACCAGAAGGCTGACAGTGGAGTCTGATGAAGATAAAAGGTTGAAATCGTTTGAGTACTTAATTAGGGAGATAGCGAGCTGCAGTTCCTGGTAATCCTTTCAGATAATGTAGCACCAGGGCAAGCAAGAATTATTAATTAATGAAAGCAATTAGAACTCCTGCTTAATGCCGGTCTTGTTTTCCCAAGGATTAGTTGGTTACTGAGGTACTACTGCCCTTCAAAGGCAAGCCCAACTTACCCAGGACATGCGCAGTCAGACACTTTGCAGGCCTGAACAGGTAGGGTTGCCAACTCTTTTTGGACATATTCCTGGAGGAGTACATGCCTACCCCCCTCAAACCACCCCATCCAGTCAAACCACCTTTCTTTCCTCCGTCTCCAATATTTCTATAACTAATAAACAGAAAATGTTCCAAGAAAAGGGGCGGCACAGTGGCGCAGTGGTTAGCACCGCAGCCTCACAGCTCCAGTGACCCGGGTTCAATTCTGGGTACTGCCTGTGTGGAGTTTGCAAGTTCTCCCTGTGTCTGCGTGGGTTTCCTCCGGGTGCTCCGGTTTCTTCCCACAGCCAAAAGACTTGCAGGTTGATAGGTAAATTGGCCATTATAAATTGCCCATAGTATAGGTAGGGAATATAGGAACAGGTGAGGATGTGGTGGGAATATGGGATTAGTGTAAGATTAGTATAAATGGGTGGTTAATGGTCGGCACAGACTCGGTGGGCCAAAGGGCCTGTTTCAGTGTTGTATCTCTAAATCAAAAATCAAAAGTACACAATCATTTTCTAATGCTCCTACGGTTTGTTTCCCAGACGGCATTGTCCTAGGAATTAGTCGTTATTTCCTAGAGATTCCAGGAGAATCCTTGTGGGTTGGCAACTTTACCAACAGGCCCAGAGGACAGGCCTGACAGTCAGAACATTGGAACAGTTAGCCACTCAAGCTTGTTTCACCTCCATTCAATGAGATCATGGCTGATCTTTACCTAACTCTACATACCCGCCTTTGCCCCATATCCCTTAAAACCTTAGGTTATCGAAGATCTATCAATCTCAGTTTTAAATTTAACAATTGATCTGGCATCATTTGCCGTTTGTGGAGGAGGGTTCCAAACTTTTACCATCGTTTGCGTGCAGAAGTGTTTCCTAATTGCACTCCTGAAAGGTCTGGCTCTAACTTTTGACTATGCCCTCTGGTCCTCAATCCCCCCACCAGCGGAAATAGGGTAGAGAGCGAAACTATCTGTTCCCCTTAATATTTTGAAAACTTCAATCACATCACCTTTGACCCTCTAAATTCCAGGGATTACAACCCAAGTCTGTATAATCTTTCTTTGTAAATTAACCATTGGGAGTCCAGCTATCATTCCACTAAATCTACACTGCCCAGAACTGAAGACCAGCATTTATTGTTCATTCCTAATTGCCCTTGAGAAGGTGGTGTGAGCTGCCTTCTTGAACCGCTGCAGTCCATGTGGGGTAGGTGCACCCACAGTGCTGTTAGGAAGGGAGATCTAGAATTTTAACCCAGTGACAGTGAAGGAATGGCAACATAGTTCCAAGTCAGGATGGTATCTAGGGTAGTACTCTCGATGGGTCTAACCAGAGCTTTATACAACTATAACGTAACTTCCACCCCTTTGTATTGTTACAACCAGGTGAGAAAGGTGTCTGGGGGGTCTCTCTCACCGTTTTCCAATTATAAGGCAAAGAACCCAGCACAAACAGGTTTCCTTAGGTTTAAAGAAGAAAAGTTGAAATTTATTAAACTTGAACTTAAACTCTAATTCGCTTGATGCCTATGGATACACGACACGCCCACGCTAGCTTGCATACGTGATACACATATGCAGATAGAGACAGACAGAAAACAGAAGTAATAAAGTGGAAAAGTTTGAGGCCCAGTATTCTTCTTAAACCTTGTTTGCTGTAGGAGACTTTTCTCTCTTGGGGTTCATGTGTCTTCTGTGGATTTGGAGTTCCGAGAGATAGAGATGGGAGCAGGCAGACAGGAGAGACTGTGACGAGCCAGCCAGGAGAGGTCTTCTCAGTCCAGGAGCATTCTGCTTTCTGCCCAAACTGTTTGTACAAATTCAAAAAACTCAGGTTGCCCAGCAGGTTAGCCATGTGACTAGCTGGTTTGACCATGTACATTTGTGTATTTGGCCATTTTAGCAGTCCACCTGGAATGCAAGCTCCCCCACCTTCAATGTCTGGTGATCAAAAGTCCATTGTGGGTTGAATGTGTCAGGGAATGGCTTCTTTGTCCTTCCAAACACTGTCTGTTAATATGCAAATGTCTTCCTAACTAAGATCTGGCAATTTTTTAAAGCAAGTCCTTTCTTCACTTCAACAACAGTTTGAAATTTAATATTCATGTGGTGAAATTAATATGCCTCATGCTTGGCAGGCGGGGAGCTGCATGACAGTATTCTGGTCCTCTTGCGATAAAGGCCAACATTCTATTCACCTTTTTTAATACTCTTGTCATGTCCACTGGCCTCTCGTGCTTTCTGTACTTTTACAACCACTCACTCTCAAATGTTGGCATGGCAGTGTAAGCTGTGGCTTAGTGGGTAGCAGTCTTGTCTCTCAGTCAAAAGGTTGTGTGGTCGTTGTCCCGCTCCGGAACCTGAGCACAAAAATCAAGGCTGACACTCTAGTGTAGTACTGAAGGGGTGCTGCACTGTCAGAGGTGCCATCTTTTGGATGAGATGCTAAACCGAGTGCCCTCTCAGGTGGACTTAAAAATCCTATGGCACTAGGTCACCCTGGTGTCCTGGCCGATATTCATCCATCAATCAGCATTACAAAAAACAGATTATCTGGTCATTATCAAATTGCTGTTTGTGGGAGCTTGCTGTGCACAAATTGGCTGCAGCGTTTTCTACATTACAACAGTGACTACACTTCAAACGTGCTTCATTGGCTTCATTGAAATGCTTTGAGATGTCCGTAGATGTTAAAGACATTGTAGAAATTCAAATCTTTCGTTTTTTTTTTAACCTGTTCTGATCATTCAGCGTTTTCAAGACGGCTTCTTAAGTAGGTGCAACAGCAGTGTACTTGGCAGCCTGTCTTACTCCTTTCTGGGGATATCTGTGAGAAATCCTGGCAGCCAGCCTCTTCAGCTGAATAGAGACCATTGTGCAGGGCCACTTTTCCACTTCCCCATTATTTCCACTGACCTTTTTGCACTTCTTACAAGGCCTCGGAGATATAATGGCAACACTCGGACTGCAGTTCACCCAAACCCGACTGGAAACAAAAAAAAGGGAGTGATTGTGAGAAAGCTGGTTTCTCAGGGTATTACCAACAGGGTGCGAGAGCCTTCTGTTCCAGGGCTGAAGACCTTATTCTCCGCTTCAGGCTCTTTAGAAGGAGCCCATATCTTCAGTCCCATCAGCTGTTTCACAGGAATACCTTGCTCCGCTCTTGAGGCTTCAGTCATGGTTCAATGTTTACAGTCTCCTGACTCACTGCTTATACTCTTGCCTCTAAGTCAGGAGGTCATGGGTTCAAACCCCACTCCAGACATTTGAGCACATGATCCAGCCTGCCACTCCTAGTGCAGTACTGAGGGGGTGCTACACTGTTGGAGGTGCCATCTTTCAGCTGAGATGTTAAACCAAGGCCCTTCAAAGAAGAGCAGAGGAATTCTCTCTGGTGTCCCAGCGAATATTTAATCTTCATTTTCATTTTTAATTCCCATGTTTTTAAAGCAATGTGATAAATGACCAGATACTCTGTCTTCGCGATGTTGGTTAAGGGATAAATATTGTTCAGCACACTGGGGAAAACTCCACTGCTCTTCTTCAAAATAGTGACCTGAAAGGGCAGACAGATCCTCAGTTTAATGTCTGATCTGAAAGATAGCACCTCTGACAATGCAGCACTGCCCTGGAGTGTCAGCCTAGAGATTATGCACAGGCCTCTGCAGTGGGGCTTGAACCCACAAAACACTGACTCAGAGGTATGAGTGTTACCCACTGAGACACAGCTGGGATTTGGGCCTGCTCCAGAATGGGAGCCTGGAGACAAAAATAACCCACAAGCAACCCCATGCCCCTCCTTCCCCAGGCAGATGAACCCCCTCCCCCTCCTTCACCAGGCAGCTCCTGCCCCTCCTTCACCAGACAGCCCAGCCCACTGCAATAAGACGGCGATCAAATGAAGCCCAGTGCTCTGGGCACATACATGGGTTTTATTTAAATAAAACCCTCATGGGGGTGGAAACCCAGACAGGCACACCCTCTCATAATGGAGGGAGGGACAGAGCCATTTCTTTATAAATGTTCTGTCTTGCGGCCTCTGTGTTCTGTGTTTGAAGGTATTAGAGGAAAGAGTGCAGGTGTTCGTTTGTCTGTTTGTGCATGTGCGTGTGTGTATGTGAATGATGGGTGTGTGTGCTGTGTGTGTTGTTTTATATGTGGTGTGTATCTGTGTGTGTGTATCTGTGTGTGTATCTGTGTGTGATGTGTATCTGTGTGTGTGTGTGTATCTGTGTGTGATGTCTGTGTGGTGTGTATCTGTGTGTGTGTGTGTGTGTGTGTATGTGTGTGTGTATCTGTGTGTGATGTCTGTGTGGTGTGTATCTGTGTGTGTGTGTGTGTGTATGTGTGTGTGATGTCTGTGTGGTGTGTATCTGTGTGTGTGTGTGTGTGTGTGTATCTGTGTGTGATGTCTGTGTGGTGTGTATCTGTGTGTGTGTGTGTGTGTATCTGTGTGTGATGTCTGTGTGGTGTGTATCTGTGTGTGTGTGTGTGTGTGTGTGTGTGTGTGTGCATTTATTTATAGGGGATTAGGGCCAACATTTACAATCTGGTCCCTCTTGCAATTTTTTCCCATCAAAGAGGCTTTGGGCAATAAGCTGTGATTTTACTTGGAAGGAGGCTTATTCGTGATAGACACACGGACTCTTAATAGATCAAATGACTTGAGATACTTAGTGAAGGATAAGAGGATTTGGTGACACAACTGGTTAGACTCACAGGCTGATTTGTTGTGAGTGGATGCACATCCTATCGGGCTTTAGATCAGACTCATTCTTCTCAACGTGTAGCTTTGCAGGTAAATAACATGATTTATTTAATTCCTTTTCATTTCAAATCCTGCATTGTTTTCCCCCTCCCGTCATTATGTATTTGAAATATTAATCTCTGTTAAGAAAGTGAAATTGAACCAAGAATCCATTTTCCTTTATTTTATGGATCATGAGTTTTTTTTTGCTGTGAGCAGGTTCCTCCCCCTCCCCACCCCTCCCCCGGGCAGCCAGCTCCAGTACGCACTGTGGTGCTCACTAAAACGTGCATAAGTATCCTTTCCCTCCCCCATAATCGACTCCTCCAAGCCTCAGCTGTGCACCTTTCTTCAGAGACCAGGCCGAGATAGAACACTCGGCAACACGGGAGAAATAGAATGGGGGTGGGGTGGGGGGGTGCTATGTGTTCACACTCCATGCACTATATGCCTCACAAAATGACGGTTACATGGATGTTTCCCCATCTGATACGGAAGGGCTAACCTTTTGGCTGTACAGTGGTGGCCAGGGTTAAACAAAGGCCCTCTGTTGACTGAGGTGGATGAATGTGCGTGGCTATCGTGAGAGATCTCACTTTCCATTTGCCCTACAGTGGCAGACCGGGCCATACTGTAAGGTTGTCCTCAGAGAAGGGCCTTGCTGGTGCCTTTGAAGATGTCAATGCCCCTGGTGACAAATCTATATGGTGCCACAGGAGGAAGGCCCTCTCTTTGATGGTCGAGCAACATGATTTCATGCTCCCTTTTTGTTGGGAGTATGATAGAGTATGAATGCCCTGGGAGGTGCCTGAGTTTGGTATTGTAGTGAGACAGACTTAATCTTAATGGCGCAGTCTTAAAATTAGAACTAGAGCATTCAGGAGTGAATTCACAAAGCACTTCTTCACATAGAGGGTAGTGGAAATTCAGTTCTCACTCCCTCAAATAGCTGTTGACACTGAGGGTCATTCGGAATTTTTAAGACTGAGTTCGATAGATTTTCAAGGGATATGAAGCAAAGGTGGTAAAATGGGGTTGAGGGGCAGAGCAGCCATGAGCTGAAGAACAGATTCAAGGGGCTGAATGGCCTACTCCTGTTCCTACGGCATTTGTGTCCTAGTAACACCTCTTCCTCCCTAAGGATACTGGGGGGTGGGGGGATTGGGGGGAAGGGATAAATGTTTTTCATCATAGCTGAGGTTCACTGAGCCTCATAAACCGCCAGCCCAGGTGAAGATTAATGAAAAGGGCACAGGCCAGGAATGAATGCGCAGATGGGAGGGGGGTACGGGAGGGGCAGTGTTCTTATTTTTAATCTCTAACTATTGAATAACCAGAGTGAAGGGGGTGCTGCCACTTGACAATACCAGGAAAGAGTGAACTGGCTAGGGTTTTCTGGTCTACAACAGAGAGGACTGAGGGGTGACCTGAGGGAAATCTTTATAATTAGAAAGGGGTTCGATAGGGTAGATGTAGGGAAGATATTTTCACATGTGGGGGAGACCAGAACTAGGGCCATAGATGTAATATAGTCACTAATAAATCCAATAGGGAATTCAGAAGAACATTGTTTACCCAGAGAATGGAGAGAATGTGGAACTTGCTATCACAGGGAGTAGTTGAGGTGAATAGAATAGATGCATTTATGGGAAGCTAGGTAAACACAAGAGGGAGAAAGGAGTAGAAGGCTATATTGACTCGGTGGGATGAAATAAGTTGGAAGGAGGCTTATGTAGAACATAAACACTGGCCTGGACCACTTGGGCTGAATGGCTTGTTTCAACGCTGTAAAATTCTATCTAATTCGATGTAAAATGGGCCAAAAAATCTAGCTAACAATCTTAGTAGGAAAAGGCCAAAGGACACCAGGAGTTCACGGCAAAGTGGAAATGCCACCCCTTCCCCAACAGATCCCACACAAAGCATTCGCATTTTTAGCCCATTCCTCACATCCAGTGAAGAATGCTGGCACATCTTGTGCACTAGAATTCAGTCAGGATAAACATCATTCAGAGCCCAGTGTTGGAGTTTGGACCCAAATTACCAGCTTTGGAAAGACAGCTGCTCTCTGTAACAGAACAAGGCCGCAGGAAGGCATTTGGTGACATAATGAGCACTCTTGACAGGACGATTGTTCCTTACAAATTATGTTTTACTCATTCCTCAGTATGTAATATTTTCCGAGCCATGAATTTTCTCTAATTACTGCCTTTTGTGGTGTAACATTAAGTCTTAATACTTGCTATCATCCAGCACTTAGCAGATTGCAGCAGCTTAAACTCAAGGGATGTGCGGTTTGATTGCTTTCTCGTCCTACACTATTGTCCTGCAGTCTCTAACAGTCCTTCCGTGTGAGGTAGCAATTCAAGTGTACTCCCTCTCACTACTATACTGCATTCCTGCTCCTGGTGCAGCCTCCTCTGTATGGAACGGACAGACTGAGTGAACGCTTTGCTGGGCATCTCCACAAGCACCATCCTGACCTTCCTGTGCCTCTCTCTTTCAACTCCTGCCTTCTCCTGCCAGTCTGACCTCCCACACTACTTCAACCAAACCCATGGCCTATCTCATCTTCCTCCTGGACAATCATAGGAGGGCAGACGGGGCCTTAATTTGACATCTCATCTGAAAGATGGCAGCTCCGACAGTGCTGCACCCGCTCAGTAATGCACCGAAGTATCAGCCTGGATTTTGTGCTTAAGTCTCTGTAGTTGGACTTGCGACCATGTCTTTCTGGGACAGGGGCCCTCACAGCCAAGCTGACACCTATGTAAACAGGGCTGTGTGCGATCAAACAAAGCAGAAGAAACAGAAGGAACAGGAGTTAGCCATTCAGCCCTTTGAACCAGTCAGATCCCGGCTGATCTATACCTCAACTCTATTTACCTGCCTTTCCTCCCTTTGGCAGAGAGGTCAGTGACGAGGGGGCATAGATTTAAAATGGGTGGTAGAAAGATTATAGAGGAGACGAGGAAAAACCTTTTCACCCAGAGGGTGGTGGGGTTCTGGAACACACTGCCTGAAATGGTAGTCGAGGCAGTAACCCTCAACTCATTCAAAAGGAGTCTGGTTATGCACCTCAAGTGCCGTAACCTGCAGGGCTATGGATCAAATGCTGGAAGGTGGGATTAGGCTGGGTGGCTCGTTTTTCAGCCGGCATAGACACGATGGGCCAAGTGGCCTCTTCCTGTGCCGTTAACTTTCTATGATTCTAATACCCTGATGGAGCAAAAATCTATTGATCTCAGTCTTGAAACTCTAATTGAATCGCAATGTCCACTGTCTTTTGGAGGAGAGAGTTCCAGATTTCCACTCTCCTTTGTGTGAAGAAGGGCTTCCTGCTTTCATCCAAGCTCTAATTTTAAAATGATGTCCCCTTGTTCTGGACTCTCCCACCAGAGGAAATATGTTTTCTGTATCAACCCCTATAAAATCCCTTTGTCATTTTAAATAGCTGATTCAATCGCCCTTCCACCTTCTAAACTCAAGGGAACACAAGTTGCAACCTGTCATCATATTTTAACTCCTTAAGCCATTCTCCAATCTTTGGTATGAGTATTATCTTGTGTAGCTTAAGATCTCAGCTCTCTCCATCACGCCCCCTCCCTCATTTTCACACCTGTCTCTCCCATCCGCCTTGCACCACATATCCGTCAAGTTTACAGGTATCTTCAGGCTGTTTTGTTTCTCCAGTGCCTTTTCAATGCATGTCTGAGCTACTTTTTTTGCTTCCTTTCTCTCATCAAGTGCCTTTTTCGCTCCTGAACTAAAATGATCTTGATTTTAGTAGCCAGCATTTTCTCCGAGCCTGCACAACCTTGGTGGATGGATGGAGAATCCTAAGGACATTGGGACATACTGGCAGGAGAGGGGGGAAGGAGGAGGGAGGAGGAGGGGATAAGTCAAAGTATGTCTTATGATGCATCATGGGTAACCTTGATCTGCGGGAGCCTTCCTCGATTACTATAGGCAATTGAGGAGGGAGGGAGCGGGGTGATTTCCCAGAGTTTTTCCTCAGGTTGGCCTCAGGTTTATTTCTCTGCCTTGTTTTGCCTCCTTCAGGAGTTATTACCCCCAGCAGTCGAGGAAGGTGGTGTATGGGGCTCAGAGCATGCTCACTGTCCTGCATTGGATCCCGGTCTGGCAACGCCTCAATTTTAAAATTCCCTTCCTTGTTTCCAAATCCCTCCATGGCCTCGCCCCACCCTATCTCTGTAACCTCCTCCAGCCCCACAACCCTCCGAGATATCTGCTCTCCTCCAATTCTGGTCTGCACGTCCCTGATCTTAATCACTGGTGGTCGTGCCTTCAGCTGCCGAGACCCTCAGCTCTGGAATTGCCTGCCTAAACCTCTCTGCCTCTCTCCTGTAAGGTGCTGCTTGAAACCTATCTCCTTTTGTGGCTCGGTGTCAAATTTTGTCTGATAATGCTCCTGTGAAGCACCTTTATTACATGAAAGGTTCTATATAAATGCAGGTTGTTGTTGAGAATTGATGGGCCTGACAATCTTTCCTCAACCTCCTTCCTACGTGGTTGTATTGGAAGGTTCCTGCTGCCCAAATGGCCAGGCAGTCAGTGGAGTGAGCACTGCTATGTGCCTTGGCTTAATGTAAGTTGTCGGCACTGATCAACATGGCTAAAACTGGGAACCAATGAATATTCATGGGGGTTGCCCATCAATATTACTCTGTATATTCCACACCGTCACTATTTCTCTGTAAGCTCCTTTTTTTTTCCTCTTCTGTGCATGAGACCACATATGGGTGAGACAGAGGCAGTTCTGTTACAACGGTCAACACATTCAGAGAGGCAGTTCTGTGACTACAGTGGGAGTACAGCCTTCTGTACAACATCATCAGTGACCTTTCGAAGGCTGCGAATGCTGCCTGGAACAGATTATCCTGGGTGTATTGCGAATCCAGCATATGCAAAGTACCAGTCTTTACACTCCGCGGGGACGGGTAGTTTTCAAATTCACCGTCCCAGGTCACAATCTGGTAAAGTGGTTCATCAGCCAGTTTCTCAGTCCAATCAAATCATTGGAATGAACATCGGATTGTTTCTGTATGAAGCGAATGATCCAATCCCACCAGCGTATTCCACAGACAGCAAAGTTGAAAATTACATGCCCCACCCCGTCACTTCTACTAACCTCCAACCTACAGCCACTGTCACGCAACCTACTGCCCTAACCAAGCATCAATTCCCAACTCTAATAAAACCCTTTTCCAGTCACCTCCATTATGTAGAACCTCAGGAAGAAACCTATTCCCATTCACCTTCATTGCACAGATTGTCACTGAATCTCATTGCTGCCCATTCTCCATACTGTCTAAAATACCAATAGACCTTCCCATTCAGCCCTAGAGAAACAGAACCACAATTGACCAAGTTATTCTCCTTCCACACTCCATGTACATTCTACCGGCACAGCCACGATGGGCCAAGTGGCCTCTTTCTGTGCCTTAAACTTTCTATGATTGTATACCCCATCATAGGCTCTACCCACCCATTTAACCTCCTTCCGCACTCCATGTACACTCTACCCTGTCATAGACTCTACCCACCATTTAACTTCCTGAAGGAAAGTTCTATATAAACAAAGCAATCAAGGAAGGACTAGACTACTGATGCATCCTCACCAAGAAATACCCATTGTATAGGATTCCAATATACTAAATCAATATTTTGTTTGAACAACACTGGGACCTGTTCCTGACCTTAAGGGTGGGAGTCTGTTAGAAACTAAGATAATACCTCAAGGTTCTTCAGCAATTGTCCATTTCAAATGTTGTGTGAATTCATTCAGCTCTGTGATACCTTGAAGCTAGTTCCCATGGTGATGTCATGTGCTGTTACTATTTAAAAGAGCGGTATGCTGTGGAAATTTTTTTTGATAAACCTGATCTTTGTTTGGGAAAGCAGAGGAGGCAAGAATGACATGTTCCATTTCCACAGGAGGGGAACCATACACCAGTGACAAGGTGGTGTGCTTTGAGTATAATTTAGTCGAATGTGTTATTTAGGACAAAATTGCATTAATATCGCACCTTCCACAATGTCGGGACATCCCAAAGTACTTTTGAAGTGTAGTCACTGTGATGATGTAGAAAACGCTGCAACCAGTTTGTGCACAACAATGTTGATAATGACCAGATAATCTTTAATGAAGTTGATTGATGTCATGAGATCTTTTAGACCCATCTGAGAGGAAAGAATATTTCATCCAAAAGATGGCAACACCAACAGTGTAGCATGCCCTCAGTACTGCATTGAGGTGTCAGGCTAACTTATGTGCTGATATCTGAGGAGTGAGACTTGAAGCGAGAGCCTTTTGATTCAGAGATGAGCTATCCACTGAGCCCTGACTGACATAATTTGCTTGAGCAAAAAGCAGGCACGAGACAGGGGTGACACTATGGGCTGATTTTGCTGCAGAAATCAGCACTCATTGTTATTGAAGTGTAAATCAGACAGCAACTTCTGGCAACTGCACGTGCACAGTTAAATGCGGAAATCAGGACGTTGCTGTTCGAGTTGCCCTACTCCTGCAGAAGCTGCACTGTAATTAGGGCTTGTCCATTCCCTGTAAACAAAATCTTAACAGTGTGATATCTTAATTGCTGCCAAACAGCCTCTCTGGCCATAAAAATTTATTTTTACAAGTGTGGAGTTGCATTCCTTTTGAGTTTAATTATTGTTGGAGATTTTTTTAAATATTAAATAGAAAAAGTACTGATACAGATTAAAAACTATGGAAGCCAGAGTTCCCCTTATGGATCAGTCAGTTGGCCCAGTGTGCAGGCCAGGTAGAGGGTCACTGGTTCAATCCTAGGTCTCTGTTGACTTGGTTGATTGCAGTCAGGATACTGGTTGAAATGCTCCAATAGACTACAACTCCGCTGGGTTGGGTAGGGGAAATCCATCAGAGCTCCCACTCCCAACCATCATGCAGTGGCCCAGATGAGAAGTGCCTGTGCATTGATGTCAGGAGAGGACTGGATCGGGCTTGCCTTTGAATCTTTTCATGGCTGTACAGCCTGATGACACTCATTACTGAGGTTAATATTGGCTACTTGGGTCAGCCTTTCCAGCTCCCCTCATTTCAGTACAATGTGAGACCTTCCAATTCCCCCTCATTGTTGGACAAAGTGAGACCTGCCAACTCTCCCACACTCTTAATAATCATGCACCTATTGCAATACATAAACACTGGGATTTCCCTCAGGGATTCTCCCCATCGGTCATTGTAACCTTAGTGGAAGACACCATTGATGCTGTCCATCTAGGATTTCTGCCGAAGTTACAGCAGCCAATCCAGAGAACCCACCCCAGGGAAATTTCCAAGATGCACTGACCTCATTACTTAGTTTATTGGTACATTTTGTTTCGTACAGGTTGCCAACTCTGCTTGGATGTATTCCTGGAGGTTTGATCACATGGCCGCTGCCTCTGGTCAAACAGCCAATTTTCCCATCTCCAACACTTTTGTAGCTGGAAAATGAAAGTTTTCAATTCTTTACATCCCTATTATTTTTATATCTAATGAGTTGCGCTCAGAAGTGTCCAGGTGATTAGCCTTTAATTCCTGGAGACTTCGGAACTCCGAAGAAGGGTCACCGACCCGAAACGTTAACTCTGCTTCTCTTTTCACAGATGCTGCCAGACCTGCTGAGTGGTTCCAGCATTTCTTGTTTTTATTTCAGATTTCCAGCATCCGCAGTATTTTGCTTTTAGAATAATGGAGATGTTTGTGACAACCCAGAGTCTCAAAGGCCTTGGTGCACTCTCTGAGTCCCCAACTAACTTGGATATACGTCACACTTTAAAACTCAACTGAGTTATCATCCTTACTAAATTCTCCTAAGGTTCAGAGATCGGAAGGGTAAGATTGTAATAAATAATAAATGAAGCTAATAAATCCAACAGAGAAACAGGGTATCCAGAGACTGGTGAGAATGTGAAATTTGTTACCACAGGGGGTAGTTGAGGCAAATAAAATAGATGCATTTTAGGGAGAGCTAGGTAAGTACATGAGGGAGAAGGGAATAGAAGGTTATGTTAATGGAGTGAGAGGAAGTAGTGTGGGAGAAGACTCCTGTGGAGTGTAAACAAAGGCATAGGGTTGAATGGCCTGTTTCAGTGCTGTAAATTCAAAGCGATTCCACGTTATTGGTTAAAGTTATGAGTGAGACCCTTCATCAGTACCTGACCTGAATAACCTTGTTAAAATTGCCTTGGTATCAGAAATCTGAGATATCACAGAGGGACACCCAAGGATCATGCTCATCTCGAAGGAGTGCTGGAATATCCTGAACTTCTTTGAACAGGGGCCTGATCTGGAGGGTCTCAGTGTTAGGAATGCTAAGACATAATGCCGTGAGCTCTCCTGATCTTAACGACATGAGCAAGAAGCTGCCAGTGCAAACTGCAATGTGTCCCACTGCTGGGGTGGGGTGGTAATGATTGATGAGCAAAGGGAAGTTTCATGGCCAGCTGGTTCCTGGCACCTCCGAGTGGCCTGTGTGAGGCTCATACCAGGAAATTTCCCTTTGAGTTTGTCTGCTCTTAGCTGCAGGGTAATCTTTCCAGGCATACAACAGGAAATGAGAGAAGGAGAATCACAGACAAAAAGGGTGAATGGACTGTGATAGGAATGGAGGGCGATCCTGATTTAAGTTGTGAAATTTTTATGCTATGTTCCTTCATTTTGAATTGCCTTGGGGTTTTGTTTTATTTCATGGATTCCTGTCAGACAGATGTCATTCAGCTGAATTTGTAAAGATTAACCTTTCTTTACAAGTGGCAGGCCAGAGTAATTGATCTTGCAAGCAAACACTTAGAGGTGCCTGAATGATGTGATTCTGTCTGCGTACTGAGCAGAGATTTCTGATTTCTGCAGCGGAACTTGCTCACTGAGGGAAAAATCTCTCATGTGGCTGAGGTGTGAGAAGTTGCTTGGATCAGTTACATCTGAGCAGTTTTCCAAGATCAAAAGTGCACACAGGATGTTATAGTATGATTATGCAAATTGGGCATGTTCTCATTGGAAAAGTGAAAGGATTGAGAACAAGAAGGCACAGATTTAAAGTATTTAGTAAGAGAAGCAAAAGTGACATGAGGAAAAACTTTTTCACGCAGTGAGTAGTTAAGGTCTGGAATGCACTGCCTGTGAGTGTGGTGGAGGCAAAGAGAACAATGAAAATTACAGCACAGGAACAGGCCCTTCGGCCCTCCAAGCCTGCGCCGATCCAGATCCTCTATCTAAACATGTCGCCTATTTTCTAAGGGTCTGTATCTCTTTGCTTCCTGCCCATTCATGTATCTGTCTAGATACATCTTAAAAGACGCTATCGTGCCTGCGTCTACCACCTCCGCTGGCAACGCGTTCCAGGCACCCACCACCCTCTGCGTAAAGAAAGTTCCACGCATATCCCCCCTAAACTTTTCCCCTCTCACTTTGAACTCGTGACCCCTAGTATTTGAATCCCCCACTCTGGGAAAAAGCTTCTTGCTATCCACCCTGTCTATACCTCTCATGATTTTGTACACCTCAATCAGGTCCCCCCTCAACCTCCGCCTTTCTAATGAAAATAATCCTAATCTACTCGACCTCTCTTCATAGCTGGCGCCCTCCATACCAGGCAACATTCTGGTGAACCTCCTCTGCACCCTCTCCAAAGCATCTACATCCTTTTGGTAATGTGGCGACCAGAACTGCACGCAGTATTCCAAATGTGGCCCAACCAAAGTCCTATACAACTGTAACATGACTTGCCAACTCTTGTACTCAATACTCTGTCCGATGAAGGAAAGCATGCCGTATGCCTTCTTGACCACTCTATTGACCTGCGTTGCCACCTTCAGGGAACAATGGACCTGAACACCCAAATCTCTCTGTCCATCAATTTTCCCCAGGACTTTTCCATTTACTGTATAGTTCACTCTTGAATTGGATCTTCCAAAATGCATCACCTCGCATTTGCCCTGATTGAACTCCATCTGCCATTTCTCTGCCCAACTCTCCAATCTATCTATATTCTGCTGTATTCTCTGACAGTTCCCTTCACTATCTGCTACTCCACTGATCTTAGTGTCGTCTGCAAACTTGCTAATCAAACCACCTATACTTTCCTCCAAATCATTTATGTATATCACAAACAACAGTGGTCCCAGCACGGATCCCTGTGGAACACCACTGGTCACACGTCTCCATTTTGAGAAACTCCCTTCCACTGCTACTCTCTGTCTCCTGTTGCCCAGCCAGTTCTTGATCCATCTAGCTAGTACACCCTGGATCCCATGCGACTTCACTTTCTCCATCAGCCTACCATGGGGAACCTTATCAAACGCCTTACTGAAGTCCATGTATATGACATCTACAGCCCTTCCCTCATCAATCAACTTTGTCACTTCCTCAAAGAATTCTATTAAGTTGGCAAGACATGACCTTCCCTGCACAAAACCATGTTGCCTATCACTGATAGGCCCATTTTCTTCCAAATGGGAATATATCCTATCCCTCAGTATCTTCTCCAGCAACTTCCCTACCACTGACGGCAGGCTCACCGGTCTATAATTACCTGGATTATCCCTGCTACCCTTCTTAAACAAGGGGACAACATTAGCAATTCTCCAGTCCTCCGGGACCTCACTCGTGTTTAAGGATGCTGCAAAGATATCTGTTAAGGCCCCAGCTATTTCCTCTCTCGCTTCCCTCAGTAACCTGGGATAGATCCCATCCGGACCTGGGGACTTGTCCACCTTAATGCCTTTTAGAATACCCAACACTTCCTCCCTCCTTATGCCGACTTGACCTAGAGTAATCAAACATCTGTCCCTAACCTCAACATCCGTCATGTCCCTCTCCTCGGTGAATACCGATCCAAAGTACTCGTTTAGAATCTCATCCATTTTCTCTGACTCCACGCATAACTTTCCTCCTTTGTCCTTGAGTGGGCCAATCCTTTCTCTAGTTACCCTCTTGCTCCTTATATATGAATAAAAGGCTTTGGGATTTTCCTTAACCCTGTTTGCTAAAGATATTTCATGACCCCTTTTAGCCCTCTTAATTCCTCGTTTCAGATTGCGCCTACAATCCCAATATTCTTTCAAAGCTTCATCTTTCTTCAGCCGCCGAGACCTTATGTATGCTTCCTTTTTCCTCTTAGCTAATCTCACAATTTCACCTGTCATCCATGGTTCCCTAATCTTGCCATTTCTACCCCTCATTTTCACAGGAACATGTCTCTCCTGCACGCTAATCAACCCCTCTTTAAAAGCCTCCCACATATCAAATGTGGATTTACCTTCAAACAGCTGCTCCCAATCTACATTCCCCAGCTCCTGCCGAATTTTGGTATAGTTGGCCTTCCCCCAATTTAGCACTCTTCCTTTAGGACCACTCTCGTCTTTGTCCATGAGTATTCTAAAACTTACAGAATTGTGATCACTATTCCCAAAGTAGTCCCCTGCTGAAACGTCAACCACCAGGCCCGGCTCATTCCCCAACACCAGGTCCAGTATGGCCCCTTCCCGAGTTGGACTATTTACATACTGCTCTAGAAAACCCTCCTGGATGCTCCTTACAAATTCTGCTCCATCTATACCTCTAACACTAAGTGAATCCCAGTCAATGTTGGGAAAATTAAAATCTCCTATTACCACCACCCTGTTGCTCCTACATCTTTCCATAATCTGTTTACATATTTGTACCTCTATCTCACGCTCGCTGTTGGGAGGCCTGTAGTACAGCCCCAACATTGTTACCGCACCCTTCCTATTTCTGAGTTCTGCCCATATTGCCTCACAGCTCGAGTCCTCCATAGTGCCTTCCTTCAGCACAGCTGTGATATCCTCTTTGACCAGTAATGCAACTCCTCCACCCCTTTTACCTCCCTCTCTATCCCGCCTGAAGCATCGGTATCCTGGGATATTTAGTTGCCAATCATGCCCTTCCCTTAACCAAGTCTCAGTAATAGCAATAGCATCATACTCCCAGGTACTAATCCAAGCCCTAAGTTCATCTGCTACACTTCTTGCATTAAAACAAATGCACCTCAGACCACCAGTCCCTTTGCTTTCATCATCTGCTCCCTGCCTACTCTTTCCCTTAGTCACGCTGACTTCATTATCTAGTTCCTTACAGGCTTTAGTTACTACCTCCTTACTGTCGACTGACCTCCTCATTTGGTTCCCATCCCCCTGCCACATGAGTTTAAACCCTCCCCAACAGCGTTAGCAAAAGCACCCCCAAGGACATTGGTTCCAGTCCGGCCCAGGTGTAGACTGTCCAATTTGTAATAGTCCCACCTCCCCCAGAACCGGTCCCAATGTCCCAAAAATCTGAACCCCTCCCTCCTGCACCATCTCTCAAGCCACGCATTCATCCTGACTATTCTTTCATTTCTACTCTGACTATCACGTGGCACTGGTAGCAATCCTGAGATTACTACCTCTGAGGTCCTACTTTTTAACTTGGCTCCTAACTCCCTAAACTCTGCTTGTAGGACCTCATCCCGTTTTTTACCTATATCATTGGTGCCTATGTGCACAACGACAACTGGCTGTTCACCATCCCCCTTCAGAATGTTCTGCAGCCGATCTGAGACATCCCTGACCCGTGCACCTGGGAGGCAACATACCACTCGGGAGTCTCGTTTTCGACCACAGAACCGCCTATCTACTCCCCTTACAATCGAATCCCCTATGACTATAGTCCTTCCACTCTTTTTCCCGCCCTTCTGAACAGCAGAGCCAGCCACGGTGCCATGAACCTGGCTACTGCTGCCTTCCCCTGGTGAGCCATCTCCCTCAACAGTATCCAAAACGGTATACCTGTTTTGGAGGTAGATGACCGCAGGGGACACTTGCGCTGCCTTCCTGCTCTTTCTCTGCCTTTTGGTCACCCATTCCCTTTCTCCCTCAGCAATCCTAATCTGCGGTGTGACCAATTTGCTAAACGTGCTATCCACTACCTCCTCAGCATCACGGATGCTCCAAAGTGAGTCCATCCGCAGCTCCAGAGCTGTCATGCGGTCTAACAAGAGCTGCAGCTGGACACACTTCCTGCACGTGAAGGAGTCAGGGACATCAGCCGTCTCCCTGAGCTCCCACATTGAGCAAGAGGAGCATAACACGGGTCTGAGATCTCCTGCCATTTTTAATCTTAAGCTTAACTTAGTCTGAAGCTTAGATAAATGAAAAAGGAACGAAAAGTTTTTACCAATCACACGATAAAAAACAAAGTAGAAAAAGCCTTACCTTTTCTACACACCACCGAGTCCTTTTTTTTTGGTTGGAGGAGGAGGGCGGGTGGGAGACACTACCCGTGTATTGTCTCGGGTTCAGAAACGGCCCAAATATATAGGGTTTTACTTACCCAGCAGCCCCTTGGTCCGCCGAAAACAAAAGGAAATTAAGGTTAAGCTGAAACTGACCTTCCCAGCTGCTCACTCGCTCGCACTCTCTGCTCCCGAATAAGCTGCTGCAATGAAAGGCAAGTTATTTGAAATGGCCCAAATATATAGGGTTTTACTTACCCAGCAGCCCCTTGGTCCGCTGAAAACAAAAGGAAATTAAGTTTAAGCTGAAACTGACCTTCCCAGCTGCTCACTCGCTCGCACGCTCTGCTCCCGAATAAGCTGCTGCAATGAAAAGGCAGGTTCAATTGAAGCATTCAAAAGGGAATTAAGACTGTTATATGAACAGGAGGAATGTGCAGCGTTACGGGGAGAAGGCAGGGGAATAGACCTGAGTCAATTTCTCTTTCAGAGAGCCAGTGCCGACACGATGGGCCGAATGGCCTCCTCCTGCACTGTAACAATTCTGTGAAAAGAGGAAGTTGAAAGGTGATGCAAGTGCTGTTTTGGATATTCTAAAGGGACTAGATAATGTCGACCATGACAAGCTATTTCACCTTAAGCAAAGCACAACAGAACATGACCTGCACTTGAAGGGGGATAAACTCAAAACCAATCCACGGAAACATTGGGCTGAATTTTCCCGGGTGGGTTGCGTTCCCGACGTTGGCCTCAATTCCAGGTCAGGAACCTAGAAGTTGCCGTGGCGGGATGTCAGATGTGATCTTCCCGGAGGTGACCAATTAAGAAGCTGCCTTAGGGAGTCCCTGTTGCTGAGGGGCCAGCAGCAGGAGCATCAGTGGTGCCATGGTGTCACCTTCAGTTGGAGGGAGCAGTTGCCATTGCAGCAGGTACAACATTAGCAGAGACATTAGTCTCTATGAAGTGACTTCAATGGCATGCCTTTTGCTTGGGGAGACCTGAGCACTGTGATTTAAGACCAGCAACTTAATAAAAGTTCTTATATGGTTCGCAGTTTGGACCTCCCACTGTGAAGCCACCTCCGCTCTGTTTCCAGGCTCCTGTGTACTGTTGGAAAAATTATAATCGATTTCCACAATAGGGGATCATTTCCCTATTAAGTGCCCCAATGAGCTACCCGCCAGTGACAGGCAGATAGCCATCGCTGCTAGGCGCCCGCCTCAGGAATAGTGCAAGGGGAGGGAACATGTCGTGAAGCCAGCCCAATGCAAGTCGACAGCATTTTCGTCACTCGCCTGGCACCTCCAACACCCCCTCCACAGGGCAAGGAATATTCAGCCCCATTATGTCAGAGAGCAAGAGGTCAATCTGCGGCATAGGGTCCCAAGGGAGACTGTGGAAGCAGTTAAGATTGATTCATTCAAATACAAATTTGACAGACTTTCTTTTTAGAAAATAACATTTTGGGTTAAAGTATGTGAGTAATTTGAGAAATGGCATGTCGTCAGTTCTGGGGCGGAACAGGTGTCTTTGGGCCAATGGTTACCAAGCTCCCCACACTGGAGGTATTCCTCACCTCATGTCTGGGTCTATTGAAGACTAAATGATAGAGATTGATAGTCATGCATAGTCAATCACTCCATTATCATTGTATCATGTGATTACCAGGATGGTCGAAGGTGAACTCGATGGACTTTGATCTTTTATTATGTTGCAATTCATATGTACATCAAGTCAGAACTCTGTGAGCACTTACAGAAAAAAGCTCATTGCATGACTTCTGTTACCTTGGTCTTCAGAACAGAAGCAGTGAGAGTTATGTACCAAATTGCAGTTCTGTCTGCCTATTCTCCTTGCTTCTTCCATTCTTGTGATAGGCATATTGTAGTTTAGCATGAAATGCATTTGTTAGTGGGGGTTCTCTTAGAGTATATGGTGAGCATCTCAGATCTGGTGTAAGTCGGGTTTCCAACCTGGAGTCTCCAGGAATTAAAGGTTACAAACGTACGAACATATGAATTAGGAGCAGGAGTAGGCCACTCGGCCCCTCGAGCCTGCTCCGCCATTCAATAAGTTCATGGCTGAACTGATTACTCCACATTTCCACCTACCCCAGATAACCTTCCACCCCCTTGCTTATCAATAATCCATCTACCTCTGCTTTAAAAATATTCAAAGGCACTGCTTCCACCACCAGTTAAGAAGGCATACGGCATGCTTGCCTTCATCAGTCGGGGCATAGAGTATAAAAATTGGCAAGTCATGCTGCAGCTGTACAGAACTTTAGTTAGGCCACACTTAGAATATTGCGTGCAATTCTGTTCGCCACACTACCAGAAGGATGTGGAGGCTTTGGAGAGGGTACAGAGGAGGTTTACCAGGATGTTGCCTGGTCTGGAGGGCATTAGCAATGAGGAGAGGTTGGATAAACTTGGATTGTTTTCACTGGAACGACGGAGGTGGAGGGGCGACATGATCGAGGTTTACAAAGTTATGAGCGGCATGGACAGAGTGGATAGTCAGAAGCTTTTTCCCAGGGTGGAAGAGTCAGTTACTAGGGGACATAGGTTTAAGGTGCGAGGGGCAAAGTTTAGAGGGGATGTGCGAGGCAAGTTCTTTACACAGAGGGTGGTGAGTGCCTGGAACTTGCTGCCGGGGGAGGTGGTGGAAGCAGGTACGATAGCGACGTTTAAGAGGCATCTTGACAAATACATGAATAGGATGGGAATAGAGGGATACGGTCTCCGGAAGTGCAGAAGGTTTTAGTTTAGGCAGGCATCAAGATCGGCGCAGGCTTTGTTTTTTTGAGGAAGAGAATTCCTCAGACTAATGACCCTCTGAGAGAAAGAAATTCTCCTCATCTCTGTCTTAAATGGACGACTCCTTATTTTTAAACAATGACCCCTCGTTCCAGATCCTCCCAGAAGGGGAATCATCCTTTCCACATCCACCTTGTCAAGACACCTCAGGATTTTATACGTTTCAATCAAGTTGCCTCTTACTCTTCTAAATTCCACCGGATACAAGCCGAGCCTGTCCAATTTTTCCTCATAAGACAGCCCACCCATTCCAGGTATTAGTCTAGTAAACCTTCTCTGAACTGCCTCCAACGCATTTACATCATCCTTAACTAAAGAGACCAGTACTGTACACAATAGTGCAGATGTGGTCTCACCAATGCCCTGTATAGCTGAAGCATAACCTCTCTACTTTTGTATTCAATTCCCCTCATGATAAACGATAACATTCTATTAACTTTCCTAATTACGTGCTGTACCTGCATACGAACCTTTTGCGATTCATGCACTAGGACACCCAGATCCCTCTGTATCTCAGAGCTCTGCAATCTCTCAACATTTAGATAATATGCTTTTTTATTCTTCCTGCCAAAGTGGACAACTTCACACTTTCCCACATTATACTCCATTTGCCAGGTCTTTGCCCACTCACTTAACCTATCTATATCCCTTTGTAGTCCCCTTATGTCCTCTTCACAAGTTACTTTTCTACCTATCTTTATGCCATCAGCAAATTTAGCAACCATACCTTCGGTCCCTTTATCTAAGTCATTTATATAAATTGTAAAACGTTGAGGCCCCAGCACAGATCCCTGTTACACACCACTCGTTACATCTTGTCAACCAGAAAATGACCCATTTATGCCTACTCTCTGTTTCCTGTTAGCTAGCCAATCTTCTATCCATGCCAATATGTTACCCCCTATACCATGAGCTTTTATTTTTTGCAATAACCTTTGATTTGGCACCTTATCAAATGCCTTCTGGAAATCTAAGTAAAATACATCCACCAGTTCCTCTTTATCCACAGCACATGTAACTCCCTCAAAGAACTCCAATAAATTGGTTAAACATGATTTCCCTTTCACAAAACCATATTGACTCTGCCTGATTACCTTGAACTTTTCTAAATATCCTGCTATAACATCTTTAATAAAAGCTTCTAACATTTTCCCTAAGACAGATGTTAAGCTAACTAGGTTCCTGCTTTCTGTCTCACTCCCTTTTTGAATAAAGGAGTTACTTTCGCTATTTTCCAATCTAACGGAACCTTCCCCGAATCTAGGGAATTTTGGAAAATTAAAACTAACGTATCAACTATCGCACTAGCCACTTCTTTTAACACCCTAGCGTGTAGTCCCTCAGGATCCGGGCACTTGTCAGCCCGCAGCTCCAACAATTTGTTCAGTACCACTTCCCTAGTGATTGTAATTTTCTTGAGTTCCTCCCTCTCTTCCATTTCCTGACTTACAGCTAATACTGGGATGTTACTTGTATCCTCAATACTGATGACCAATGCAAAATACCAGTTCAATTCATCTGCCATCTCCTTATTATCCATTATTAATTCCCCAGACTCCCTTTCTATAGGACCAACACTCACTTTGTTAACTCTTTTTTAAATATCTATAGAAACCCTTGCTATCTGCCTTTATATTTCTAACTAGCTTTCTCTCATACTCTAATTTTACCTTCCTTATCAATCTTTTAGTCATTCTTTGCTGTTTTTTATATTCTGTCCAATCTTCTGACCTGCCGCCCATCTTTGTGCAATTATAGGCTTTTTCTTTAAGTTTGATACTATCTTTAACTGTTTTAGTTAACCACGGATGGTAGGTCCCACCCTTGGAATTTTTCTTTCTCGTTGGAATAGATCTATTCTGTGTATTCTGAAATATCCCCTTAAATGTCTGTCACTGCATCTCTATTGACCTATCCCTTGACCTAATTTGCCAGTTCATTTTAGCTAGCTCTGCTTTCATGCCCTCATAATTACCCTTATTTAAGTTTAACATACTAGTCTTGGACCTACTCTTCTCTCCCTCAAACTGAATGTAAAATTCAATCATATTATGTTCGCTGCTATCTGGGGGTGCCTTAACTATGAGGTCATTAATTAATCCTATCTCATTGGACAATACCAGATCTAGTATAGCCTGCTCTCTGGTTGGCTCCAAGAACTTATCCTGAAAACATTCTACGTATTCCTCACCTAGGCTACCTCTGCCCATCTGATTTTTCCAGTCTATATGTAGGTTAAAATCCCCCATAATTATCGCTGTACCTTCCTGATAAGCTGCCATTATTTCTTCCTTTATACCCATCCTACAGTGTGGTTAATGTTAGGTGGCCTGTACACCACTCCCACAAGTGACTTGTTGCCTGTATGATTTCTCATCTCTACCCAAACTGCTTCGACATCCTGATTTCCTGAACTTAGGTTATCCTTCTCCATTGAGCTAATACCATCATTAATTAACAGAGCTACCCCTCCACCTTTTCCAATGTTCTTGTGCTTCCTAAATGCCATGTACCCTTCAATATTCAGGTCCCAATCTATGTCGCCCTGCAGCCATGTCTCTGTAATGACTATCAGATCGTACTTATTTATTTCTATTTGCGCTCTCAGTTCATCTGTTTCGTTTTGAATGCTACGTGCATTCAGACACAGAGCCTTTAGTTCTGTCCTTTTTCTATTTTAATCTCCAGGACACTGCTGTGAGCAAATATCTGGGAGAAAAATCACAGGGGCATTAAAATAGTGATTTTTTAAAAATATTTTTGTTTATTAATTCTAAATATATTGGAGTTGTGTTTAAAAAAAAAATGGTTGTTTGACTAACAGCCATGAATCATCCAATTGAATCATGAAGTCTGGTAGCATTCCAATTTGTCCAGGAATGCTGTCCTCTGTGAGGAAGGAGTGATGTGTGGGAGGAGTGCTGCACTGTCCGAGGTGCCGTCTTTCAGTGGAGATGTTAAACTGTTTGCCTTCTCAAGAGGATGTAAAAGGTCCCATGGCAGTATTTGAAGGAGAGCAGTTCTCTCCGGTGTCCTGGCCAATATTGATCTCTCAACTAACATCACCAAAAACTAATCATCTGCTCACTTACCTTGTAACTGTGGGATCTTGCTGTGTGCAAATTGGCTGCTGTGTTTCCTACTTTACAACAGTGACTACACTTCAAAAGCACTCCACTCACTTTGAAGAGATTTGGGATGCCTGAGGTGTATCAATGCAATTTCTTTCTTTACCCAATAAAAGGCTCACTATAACTTTTAACTGCCTTGTTTTAATCAGGATGTCCTGACATTAAACAGCACTAATGAGGCACACAATGAGCAGCACGCTAGACTCCCAAACATGTAAAAGCAGCAGAACGTCTGGTTTTTCAGAAATCTCTGCCACCACCGCAAGCATCAACCCAATCCCATTCTTTTTAACACACTCCTGGTTGAGGGGGAGGCACAAGCCCCTAGGGGTGGGAGGAAGAACAGAACCAAATTATCGGCCTTGTGCCAAGACTCCTGCTGAAATGGGACTTTAGTTATGTGGAGAGACTGGAGAAGCTGGGATTGTTCTCCTTAGAACAGAAGTTAGTGGAGATTTAAGAGATGTGTTCAAAATCATGAGGGGTTTTAATAGAGTAAAAGAAACTCCAGTGGCAGGAGGGTCAGTAACCAGAGGACAGAGGTTTAAGGAAATTGACAAAAGAACCAGCAGGGTGATGAGGATAATTCTTTTTCGTGCAGAAAGTTGTACTGATCTGGAATTCACTGACTGAAATAGAGGTGGAAACAGATCCAATGATAACATTCAAAGGGAATTGGATATATACTTGAAAAGGGAAAAAATTGCAGGGCCGTGGGGAAAAAGCAGGGAAGTGGGACTAATTGGATAGCTTTTTCAAAGAGCCAGCACAGACACGATGGGCCAAATGGCCTCCTTCTGTAGTATATGATTCTATGAAAAGGGATCTAGATGCAGAAGTCCCTCCTTGTAAGGAGTAGCAATAGTGCCACAATCTCTCGATGGCGAAATCCCTCCCCCAGCCCCACTTTAAACCCTTCAGTCAGCTCTAGTTTCTGCTTGAACCGTACTCTACTGGAGCCTGTGCTGGACTGGCTCCTGAACCTGAGATCTGAGCATTTAACTTGCGCTTAATGTAATAAGATCTCTCAAACCTTTTTATAGTTTAAGCTACTTTAGCATATGTTATCCAGTGGGCGAGGAAGGGGGAGGAAGGATGGGTGAGAGGACGCAGAGTATGGAATGAAAATGTTGTGCGGAGGCTGTTAAAACCCAAGGCTGTTTATGTACACAGCACACATGTGTACAGTTTAATAATTGACCACAGTAGAGATAGGGAGCTTAACGTTCCAAGTGTGGGCTTTGATTTGTGGCAGTGGAGCTAATTAATGGATTTGTGAAGAATGCTGAGGGACTGGAATTAGAGACACAGTGCCAGCCCGCATTTTTTTTTCTCAAGGATCATCCGATCTTCCCGAGGAAGGTTGGAAGAGGCCAGAGAGAGGCCGCTCGATATGGATTTTCTCTGCAAATGCCCATGACCTTTGATCGGTTGTACCCGTCTCTTCTGCTTGTGGTGTGCTGTTGTTTTTTAGATATATACATATATCTATATGACACTTGTTTTCCAATCCTGTGGCTGGCCTTCGGTGCTTTCCTTTCTCGTGAAGGGGTCGAACACATCCTTTCCTGGCTTGTTTCTTCCTGAGTGGAGCTGACAGCTTGCATCTGACGACTGGTGTTCCCGGTGACTCCCTGACAGTTTCATAGCCGAACCATCTGGTGTCTAGTCAGAAAGCCCATGAGTGATAATGGAGGACTTTTGGACCCTTCGCCCTACCTATGGTAAGCGCCACTCAATCAGAATAGCCTTGAGCTCAACAGGGAGTTACATGAGTTACATGCTCGTGCTCCCGCGTCTCACTTCTTCCCTGTCCTTTCTGCGAAGGATGAGTTGATTCTTGGTGAGCGGTTTCTGTGCCGTTGATGTCATTTTAAAACGTAGACCTACTCAGGCAGCATTGAGTTAATTGGTACATGATTTGGGGGATCCCATTTCCTCCAGGTCTCTGGGTTCTTTGGCTGGCACTTGGTGTTCCGCAACCCGCAAACCGTGAATGTACTAAGGATGCGCAAAGGTACCAGCTTCACCAGGCTGAATGCATCTAGGCATGTAATGAAGTAACAGAGAACGTTGTCGGGAGATTTAATAGAGGTGTTCAAAACCATGAAGGGTTTTGACAGAGTAAATAGGGAGAAACTGTTTTCACTGGCTGGAAGGTCGATAACCAAAGGACAGAGGATTAAGGTCACTGGCAAAAGAAGCAGAGGAGAGATGAAGAGAATTTTTTTACACAGCGAGTAGTTATGATCTGGAATACGTTGCTTGAAAGGGGTAGTGCAAGCAGATTCAAGAGTAACTTTCAAAAGGGAATTGGATAAATACTTGAAAAGGAAAAATTTGCAGAGCTCTGGGGAAAGAGCAGGGGAGTGGGATTAATTGGAGAGGACTTTCAAAGAGCCAGCACAGGAAGGGTGGGCTGAATTTTGTGCTGGATGATTCTATGCACAAAACTCAGGGTTTCTATTCAGTAGGTGAATGGCTAGGCAGAGGTCAACTCTGTTTTGATGTGAGACAGTGGTGAATGTGAGCTGCCTTTGGAGACTGAGACACATACAACAGGTTACTTGAGATGGCAGCCTCCGATCTGAGATCAACTGGCCCCATTCAAAGAAAAACTGAATCACCATCGTTTGGGGTTAATCCCATTGGAAAATGGAACACCACGCTCCCAGGCCTGTGCCGAGGGGAGGATGGTGCTCAGATGGACCGCACATTCTCCATGCTTCACCCAACTTGGGACCAATGGGATCACAAGATTAGATCTTTACAAACTTCCCTCCCACGCCAACTGTGCTTTATGAAATGCTAAACAAATCAGTGCACAGCTCATTTGGGTTGGGGCAAGTTTAATATGTTAAATTGTTAAATTGCCTTTTCTCTCCTTGACTTCAGGCATTCTTAAAGGTTTTGGTTTGTTTAGCCCTCTAATCCTCATTAGTTTCCATTCAGAGAAACTTGCATGGGAGACTGTGTCCATGTGTGTTTGTCCATGCATGCACGCGTGTTCACTCTTTATTTGTCATGTGTTTGTCACAACAAATCAGTGATAAAATCGACTACTGCAATGATAGCAGACCCAAGCACCAAGGAAGCGGAAGAATGAAGGGATTGTCCCATGAGAAGAGATTGAGTAGACTAGGCCTAAATTCCCTGGGGTTTAGAAGAATGAGCGATGATCTCATTGAAACATATAAATTTCTTAAGGGATTTGACAGGGTAGATGCAGATAAGGTGTTTTCCCTGGCTGGGGAATTTAGAACTAGGGGTCAGAATAAGAGGTCAGCCATTTAGGATGGAGATGAGGAAAAATTTCTTCACTCAAAGGGTTGGGAATATTTGGAATTCTCTACCCCAGAGAGCTGTGGATGTTCAATCATTGAAATAGCGATTGATAGATTTTTGGGTGCTAAGGGAATTAAGGAATATGGGGATAATGTGGGAAGGTGGAGGCAAGATAGCAGATCAGCCATGACCTTACTGAATGGCGGAGCAGCTTTGAAGGGATGAATGACCTAACGGTGCTCCTATTTCTTATATATTCTTATGATTCGGCGTTCTAGGGTGCAGGGTTCTACGTGCTGGAGTGCAATGTTCTACTTCATGGAGTGCAGGGTTCTACGTGCTAGAGTGCAGGGTTCTACGTGCTAGAGTGCAGGGTTCTACATGCTGGGGTGCAGGTTTCTATGTGCTAGAGTGCAGGGTTCTACATGCTGGGGTGCAGGGTTCTACATGCTGGGGTGCAGGTTTCTATGTGCTAGAGTGCAGGGCTCTACATGCTGGGGTGCAGGTTTCTATGTGCTAGAGTGCAGGGTTCTACATGCTGGGGTGCAGGGTTCTACATGCTGGGGTGCAGGTTTCTATGTGCTAGAGTGCAGGGCTCTACATGCTGGGGTGCAGGTTTCTATGTGCTAGAGTGCAGGGTTCTACATGCTGGGGTGCAGGGTTCTACATGCTGGGGTGCAGGTTTCTATGTGCTAGAGTACAGGGCTCTACATGCTGGGGTGCAAGTTTCTATGTGCTAGAGTGCAGGGTTCTACATGCTGGGGTGCAGGGTTCTACATGCTGGGGTGCAGGGTTCTACATGCTGGGGTGCAGGTTTCTATGTGCTAGAGTGCAGGGTTCTACATGCTGGGGTGCAGGTTTCTATGTGCTAGAGTGCAGGGTTCTACATGCTGGGGTGCAGGGTTCTACATGCTGGGGTGCAGGGTTCTACATGCTGGGGTGCAGGGTTCTACATGCTGGGGTGCAGGTTTCTATGTGCTAGAGTGCAGGGTTCTACATGCTGGGGTGCAGGGTTCTACATGCTGGGGTGCAGGGTTCCACATGCTGTGGTGCAGGGTTTCTTGTGCTGGGAAATTTGACTAATTATACGCAGCTTGAGATCTGTTGACGGTTAATTGTCTAGGGGCCGTTCTGTAGACTGGCAGCTGCTGGTAAATTCTTGTCTCCTATCCTCAGGTTCAAATAAAAACCCAGCAATACTTTGACACCCATTGGGATAGAATTGTGCTTGTCCATTTGGATTGCTAATTTGAATTTGTATCTTGAATGGGTGGATATGGCAATGGAGGAAAGCATTGCATATTTATATAAAATGGTGTCTGGAAGAGAACAGAGATACACTGAGGTTTCTTTGTGAGGTGGTGTTGCACTGCAAGTGATGTGGGCCTAAGGGCTGAGAGATTTTGGTTCTTCAGTGCTCAGAACTGTAGAAATGAAATTTCTGCCAATTTCTATCAAGGACAATATTTCAACGGTACAATTGTTTCGTATGTTTTGTCAGCATTTCTGTACGGATCAGGCTGATTTAGGGAGCGGCTGCATCGAAAGTTGGAGGAATGAAAGCCAGACAGCAAATGTCCAGTTTTCGACTACTGCTTTGCCTTCATACTTACACAAACCTGGCCCTTTTTGTTTTGCTTTCAACTGGGTCCTGTTTACGTTGGCGTGTCTTGTCGATTTATCAACAAATCTCAAAGTCTCGCTCTTGCCTCAGAGTCAGATGGTCATGAGTTTGAGTTCCCCTCCCCCACCCTCGCCGCCCCACTGGAGACGTGAGCACGTAATCTGGATTGGCTGTCCCAGTGCAGTTGAGGGTGTGCTGCACTGTCAGCGGTGCCATCTTTCAGATGAGATCTTAAACTGAGGCCCTGTCTGCCCTCTCAGGTGAATGTAGAAGATCTCCGGCTTTTATCTGGAGAAAAGCAGCTCAGTTCTCCTCTGGCTAATATTTATCCCTCACCCAACATCACTAAAAACAGATTGCCTGCTGATAAATCTCCTTTGCTATTTGTGGGGTCTTGCTGTGCACAAGCTGACTGCCACAATTCCTACATTACAACATAAAGAGCACCTCCAGGTGAGTCATTGCCTGTGAAGTTCTTTAGGATGCTTCTGAGACATGTGATAAAGATCATGGGGGTAATTTCCTCCCCATTTTCTCAGTGTAAACAGTGCAAGTCATTTTTCTCCCCCAGGAATATCGGTTGAAGCCATTTCCTCACAATTTGCCTTGTTCTTTCTCATTCCTTCAAGCCAACTGCTCAAGGTTGACGCCATTAACATATATTGTAATGAGGGCAGCTCTGAGTTTGCTGTATTTACACTTGCAATACACTGGGAGTAACTTAGTCTGAGAATGTTGCCAGGATCAATGAGACAAATAGAAGCCAGGCGTTTATGAACCATAGAACCATAGAAGGAGGCCATTCAGCCCATTGTGTCCGTGCCAGCCGAAGAAACTAACCTCCCAATCTAATCCCACTTTCCAGCACCTGGTCCGTAGCCTTGCCGGTTACAGCACTTCAGGTGCATGTCCTTTTCAAAGAATTGAGGGTTTCTGCCTCCACCACCATTCCTGGCAGTGAATTCCAGACACCCACCATCCTCTGGGTGAAAAAGTGTTTCCTCATGTCCCCTCTAATCCTTCTAACAATCACCTTATTCTGTGCCCCCTGGTAAATGACCTCTCCGCTAAGGGAAACAGGCCCTTCCTGTCTACTCTATCTAGGCCCCTCATAATTTTGTACACATCAATTAAGTCACCCTTCAGCCTCCTCTGTTCTAAGAAAAAAAACACTAGCCTATCTAACCTTTCCTCATAGCTTCAACTTTCAAGCCCTGGCAACATTCTTATAAATCTCCTCTGTACTCTCTCCAGAGCAATTATGTCCTTTCTGTAATGTGGTGACCAAAACTGTACGCAATACTCCAACTGTGGTCTAACCAGCATTTTATACAGTTTCAGTATTATATCCCTGCTTTTGTATTCTATACCTCGGCCAATAAAGGAAAGCATTCCATATGCCTTCTTCACCACTCTATCTACCTGTCCTGCCACCTTCAGGGACCTGTGGACATGCACTCCAAGGTCTCTCACTTCTTCTACCCCATTCAATATCCTCCTGTTTATTGTGTATTCCCTTGCTTTATTTGCCCTCCCCAAATGAATTACCTCACACTTATCTGGATTGAATTCCATTTGCCACTTTTTCGCCCACTCAACCAAACCATTGATATCATTCTGGAGTCTCCAGCTATCCTCTTCACTATCAACTACACGGCCAATTTTTGTGTCATGAGAACATTTCCCAATCATGGCTCCCACATTTAAGTCCAAATCATTAATATATACCACAAACAGCAAGGGACCCAACACTGAGCTCTGTGGAACGCCACTGGAAACAGCTTTCCATTTACAAAAACATCCGTCGAATATTGCCCTTTGTTTCCTGTCCCTGAGCCAATTCTGGATCCAACTTGCCACATTCCCCTGCATCCCATGGGCTTTCATTTTACTGACCAGTCTGCCATGTGGGACCTTGTCAAATGCCTTACTAAAAACATCCGTTGGTGGTCACAACATTGACCATACTTCAGGAATGAAGTACTTCATTGGCTGCAAAGCTGTCCTGAAGTCATGAAAAGTGCTAAATAAATGCAAGTGCTTTCTTTGACTCCGGCTTCAGCCGGTTTAAGTTAGATTGTCCCAGATCATGAGAGCTGTTCACTACTTCAGACTGTTATATAATTTTATTCATTGGGTTGGTGTGGAGTTTGGCGCATTGGCCTGTTACACTTGGGTTGCGTGACATTTTGCCCTGACGGGTTGCAGGCGAATCAGGCGGGTGTTGTGAACTGGCTCATCACTGCCTCACTGCTGTGGTTGTACTGCGGCCATCAATATAAAATAATCACTAATAAATCCAATAAGGAATTGAAGAGAAACTTCTGTACCCAGTGAGTGGTTAGAATGTGGAACTCGTTACCACATGGAGTGGTTGACGTAAATAGCATAGATGCATTTAAGGGGAAGCTCGATGAACACATGAGGAAGAAAGGAATGGATGGGTATGCAGATAGAGTGAGATGAAAGAGGATGGGAAGAGGCTTGTGTGGAGCATAAACACCAACATGGAGCAGTTGGGCTGAATGGCCTGTTCTGTGCTGTATATTTGATGGAACCCACTCACCATGAAATGCGCTCATTACTTTAGCCCTTTATTTATTTATTTATTTTTAATTTATTTATTTATTTTATTTATTTAGAGATACAGTACTGAAACAGGCCCTTCGGCCCACCGAGTCTGTGCCGACCAACAACCACCCATTTACACTAATCCTACATTAATCCCATATTCTCTACCACATCCCCACCATTCTCCTACCACTTACCTGCACTAGGGGCAATTTACAATGGCCAATTTACCTATCAACCTGCAAGTCTTTTGGAGGTGGGAGGAAACCGGAGCACCCGGCGGAAACCCACGCGGTCACAGGGAGAACTTGCAAACTCCGCACAGGCAGTACCCAGAATTGAACCCGGGTCGCTGGAGCTGTGAGGCTGCGGTGCTAACCACCGCGCCACTGTGCCGCCCATAAAAAAATCAGTTTATCTAACTTTTTTTATGAAAGGGGGGTACCCATTGACTCAAAGCTTCCTTAAAGAGGCAAATGTGCACCTGTCTTGCCTCCCTCTCAGTTCACATGCAACCTGCTCCCCACAGGGTCACACTCGGCCATTCCCTCCCTTCCAGGATCAGCAGGCCCAGATGATCAGTCCTGCCAATAGAATGAAAATAGGTGTCAAACATTGAAACAGTTTGACCCAGACTTAAGGAGAACACACTGAGAGGGAAAGAGAGATTCCCCAGGTCCCTGACCAAAAAGGTATTCTGAAGAAGTTCTTGGTGAAGATAGTTGGTCTTGCTTACAGCGCACACCTACATGACCATTATACATAAAATGTACAACCAACAAAGAGGCAAACACTGGGGATGTGAGAAAGTCATGTTGTTCTAAAAACCCCCTTCCAAAATTCCTTTGGCATGGTGAATGTCTCACTCTCTCCCTTGCTCCAAATCCCAGTCTTGCCTTCTGTGTTCTGATGAAGGGTCACTGACCTGAACCGTTAACTCTGCTTCTCTCTCCACAGATGCTGCCAGACCTGCTGAGTATTTCCAGCAATCTTTGTTTTTATCCCAGTCTTGCCTTCACTCTTTCTCATTCCCAATTTTGTATATGGAGGGAGCGGGGTTAGACTCTGCACAAAGATGGCAGAGAGCTTCATGTAACAGCCATCAGATAGCCCAGGTGACAGGTGCGCACGCTGGTCTTTACTATGTTGGCCGTCTGCCTTATACACTGGCATTTCAATGGTGACATGCTCTGGGATGTTTCTAGTGTGCAAGTACAAGTTCATGTTGCGAAAAAGAGCTTTGTAAATACAAGTCTTATCTTCCTGGTTTCATTGCAGTAACACTGTGAACTTCCATAGGCAGGTGGCTTGGCACATGTCCTGCTCACATGCCTCCTGGGCTATATAGAGGACCTTGCCCTCTTAATAGAACTTACTCTCAGTTTAGAACCTTTAGGGCTGTGCTTTCCTCAGTTTAACTTGTACAGAAATTGTGGACTCTAGTCGGAAGGTGCTGAAAGATTTGTTTGTGCATTGTTACTGCTATTTGAAATGGGCACAATTAAAGTGAGATTAAAGAGTGAAAATGAACCTTCACTTGTTAAGCGTTGTGAAGCTCTGGGTAAAGAACTCTCCTTACATAAATCATGGAGAATTTGCAGCAAAATATTATCAAGGTATTTACCAGAATTTCAAAACTGAAAGCTTACTTTCATTCAGAACGGAAGTTACTCATTCGAAGGGAGGGGAAGATTTGAACTTATCAGTACATGGTTGTTCAAAGTTTTCTTTCATTTATTTTCAGGATGTGGCAAGGCTGGCATTTATTACCCATTCCCAGCTGACTTTGAAAAGGTGGTGGTGAGCAGTTTGAAATTTGGACACAGTTCACAGCCAGTTAGAAATAGCCCTTTAAATTCATAATTCATATACGCCCATCATTGCCATATTAGAGCAGGCTATATTGGCACTTCATCTCAATCAGTGAAAACGAGCCTGTTAAATTTATAATGTACTTACGTATTTACTCATTTATAAGGTGCGTCACATATAAGCAACCCCCAGCCACAAATTTGGCCATACAAATTTATGAGCCATCTAAAAGACAAGGGCAAACAGTTGGATGCTTCCTCCTGCCAAAACTCTCACCTTGCTCCCAGACAACTCTATCAGTACATCTTCTCTATGCTCTTTCCCATTTTAATCAGCACATTCCTGTCTGCTGTTTCTCTGACCCTCCAACATGGATATATAAGTGACATGCCTCTTCCCTCCACCTCCAATTCCTGTCTGGGCTCCCCCCACTTTCTGGTTTGAAATCTCCTTTTCACCCTGTTCCACTGCCACCCCTCCAACGTCCCGAAGGTCATCCCCATAGCTCTGTGTGTTGCAGTCTCATCTCTGAGTCAGAGGAGATCGCGGGTGAGCATAAAAACCAGGTTGACAATCCAGTGCAGTACCAAGCGAGTGCTGCATGGTTGGAGGTGCCGTCTTTCGGATGAGATGAGGCCCTGTCAGCCCTCTCAGGTAGATGTAAAATATCCTGTGACACGAAGTGAAAAAAGAGCAGGGGAGTTCTTCTTGGTATCCTAACCAACATTCACTGAAACAGATGATCTAGTCACTAACACACTGCTGTTTGTGTGTGATTTCTCTGTGCAAATTTGCTGCCACGTTTCATACATTATAACAGTGATGACACTTCAAAAAGTACTTCATTGGCCGTAAAGTGTTTTGGAATGTCATGAAAGGCATAATATAATCAAAGTATATGTTCTTTTTCACCTCGATTGATTAACATGTCTACATCTGCCTGAAGTCGCTTACAGTCCTCTTCACAGTTAAACAATCCTTGTCCTTTATGTCACTCGCTATACCCGATTTATATGTCATTGAAATACATTGAGAAGAGTGACGGGGTTAGCACTGACTCCACTGTTTACAGTCATCGTAGTTGTTTATCAGGCTGAAGAGTTTGTAAAGATGCAATAAACAGTTTGGCACTTTATTTTCTTGAAGACACTTCCCCTTTAATTTACCCCTGTGCAGATTGAAATGTTTCAGTTTAATTTTGATTCCATGGGATTCAGTTACATTTAGACGTTGGGGCATCCCATTATAAATTAGAGCTTGATTCAAAGTGAATGTGAATGGGAAAGGGCTGTGTAAATGAGACACAATGGGAGAATTCAATATTGCTTAATTCACTAAGGTAATGAAAGCACTGTCTCATGTTCACTGTGCTTTGTGTAACCCCAACCACTGGAGGAGACTCAAAATTGGCATTTGTTAAATGAATGGATGGGAAGCAGGTGGGATTCAGACCATGAGAAGGTGGAGAGAGTGGGAGATTGGTCATTGAATCATAGAATGGTTACAGCAAAGAAAGAGGCCATTCAGTCCATTGTGTCCGTGCCAGCTCTGTGCAAGAGCAACTCAGTTAGTTCCACAGCACTGCCTTTTCCCGCGGCCCACCATTTTTTTTTCTCTTCAGGTGCTTATCCAATTCCCTTTTGAAAACCATGATTGAATCTGCCTCCAGCACACTCTCAGGCAGTGCATTCCAGATCCTAACCATTCACTGTGTAAAAAGGTTTTTCCTCATATCTCCTTTGGTTCTTTCACCAATCACGTTGAATCAGTGTCCTCTGGTTTTCAATATTTCCACCAATGGGAACAGTTTCTCTCAATCTACTCTGTCCAGACCTCTCATGATTTTGAGCACCTCAATCAAATCTCCTCTCAATCTTCTCTTCTTGAAGGAGAACAATCCCAGCTTGTCTAATCTATCCACAAAGCTGAAGTCCCTCATGCCTGGAACAATTCTCGTAAATCTTTTCTGCACCCTCCCTGAAGCCTTTGCATCCTTCCAAAGGCATGGTGCCCAGAATTGGGCACCATACTTCAGTTGAGGCCAAACCAGTGTTTTATAAAGGTTCACCATAAATTCCTTGCTTTTGTACTCTATGCCTCTATTTATAAAGCCCAGGATCCCGTATGCCTTTTAAGCACTTTCTCAACCTGCCCTGCCATGTGCACAAGATAGAAGATGGCTACATCCCCAAGGATATAGTATACTGCGAGGTAGCCCGTGCCAAGGGATCAGCAGGGCACCCAAAGCTCCGATTCAAGGATGCTGTCAAAAGAGGCATGAAAGCCCTCGACATCAATCACAACAAATGGGGAACTCTAGCTGACGATTAATGCAAATAGTGGCACCCGGTGTGGGCAGGAATTTACCACCACCACATGTGGTTTCAGAAGCTCCAAAGCAGACACCAGCCCTGCAAACAATACATCAGCAGAGGTCATCCTGCAAACTGGCAAGGGACAACTTCATGTGTGGCACTTGTGGCAGACTTTGCCTTTCCAGATTCGCTTGTTCAGCCACCAAAAGAAGTGCAGCAAATGATCTGACTTCACCAAAGTTTTGAGACTGCATTCCCATCATCACTTTCAGATGGAAAGATGCCAATCGCAACCTGCCCTGCCACCTTCAATGATCTGTGTACATATACCCCCAGGTCTCTCTGTTCCTGCACGTCCTTTAGAATTGTACCATTTATTTTACATTGCCTCTCCTTGTTCTTCCTATCAAATCAGAACATAGGAGCAGGAGTAGGCCATTCAGCCCATCGAGCCTGCCCCGCCATTCAATATGATCATGGCTGATAATCCATTTCAACGCCTTTTTCCCACACTACCCTTGTGACATTTGTATTTAGAAATCTGTCAATCTCTGCTTTAAACATACTCAATGACTGAGCTTCCACAGCCCTTTGGGGTAGAGAATTCCAAAGATTCACAACCCTCTGAGTAAAGAAATTTCTCCTCATCTCTGTCCTAAGTGGCTTCCCCCTTATTTTGAACTTGTGTCCTCTGGTTCTAGACTTCCTAACCAGGGGAAACGTCTTAGCTGCATCTACCCTGTCTATCCCTTTAAGTATTTTGTAAGTTTCAATGAGATCACCTCTCATTCTCCGAAACTCTAGAGAATACAGGCCCAGTTTCCCCAATCTCTCTTCATAGGACAGTCCCGCCATCCTGGGAACAAGTTTGGTGAACCTTCGTTGCCCTCCTGCTATGGTAATAATATCCTTCCTAAGATAAGGGGACCAAAACTGCACACAGTACTCCAGGTGTGGTCTAACCAAGGTTCTATACAATTGAAGTAAGACTGCACTACTCCTGTACTCAAATCCTCGTGAGATAAAGGCTGACATACCATTAGCCTTCCTCTGTATCCCTTCACACTTTTCTGTATTAAAGTTCACAATATTTCCAAGTTTCCTTTTAGTGGTTGACTGAACAGAGTCTGACTTGCCTTTCTGGAGAGACATGGAGTCATAATGTGTTGTTATTCCTCTCCTCCGTCCCTTACTCAAAGCGCACATCACTTTTCCACTCTCTCCCCCCCCCCCATTTCAGTGGCTCAGGTCCAGACTTAATGGAGGTGGAAAGGTGCCGAGTCCCAACTTTTCAGCTTCTGATCCCATGACTTCAGGTGAGGCAGCAGCTGAAGTACGAAACCCCTGCATCCTGCTGCGCATCATAGTCCAGTGATTCCTGCTGGGATGTTAGGAGTCAGCTGTGTTGTGATGACCACCATGGTTAAATAGTCTCCCGACAGAGCCTTGCCTCACAGACAAAGAACGGCCACATAAAGAGTAAGTACTTCACCCCAGTTTGAGTTAGAAGCTTTAGGAGAGATGGGGAGAAACTAGGAGAGAAAAAAGGCTGCGCATCATTACGCTAAGTGTCCACACAGGTACCCACAACTGCACTCAAACTGATTTAATAAAACCACTCCCAGAATTAAACTTTTGTAAATTACTGGTTAGGCTTCAGCTGGAGTATGGTGTCCAATTCTGGGCACCCCCCTTCAGGATGGATGTCAAGGCATTGGAGAAGAGATTTACCAAAATAATACCAAGGATGAGGGACTTCAGTTACATGTTGAGACTTAGAGAAGCTGGGATTGTTCTCCTTAAAGCAGAGAAGGTTAAGGGGAGATTTAATAGAGATGTTCAACATTATACGATGTTTTGATAGCGTTAGTAGGGATAAGCTGTTCCTACTGGGAGAAGGATCGGTAACCTAAGGACACAGATTTAAGATCACTGGTGAGAGAACCAAAGGGGAAATGAGGAGATGTTTTTTAAAGCAACAAGTTTTGTCATGGAATGCACTGCCTGAAAGGGCAGTGGAGCAGATTCAATAATAACTCTCAAAGGGAATTGGAGAAATACTTGAAGGGGAAAATGTACAGGGCTATAGGGAAAGAGCTGGGGAGTGGAACAAATTGGAAAGCTTTTTAAAGACACGATTCCTGACTGGCCCACTTCTGTGCTATATCATCATAGGACTGTATGAACTGTATATAATCCCTATTTATAAAACTAGGACCCCTAGTTTCCTTTTACAGCTTTATCCACTTGTGCTTTTAGATTTAAAGGTTAGAACCTCTCAGTCTCTCTGTTCTGTTATTCTTTGGTTTTTTTTTCATTTGATGCATATTTTCTCTCATCATTCTCCCTCACAAAACAGGAGGTTAAGAGTAGACTTGAAGGAGCTAAATTGGGGGAAGCTACCTCCACTCACTCTCGAGTATCCGTAACTTTTGGAGCATGTTCTCAATCATGCCGGAATGTTCTTGGTTATGTCACAAGCTTGCACAGGCATATTGGGTATGTTGTCAGCCATGGCTCAGTGGATAGCACTCCCAGCTTTGAGTTAGGAAGTCATGGATTCATTCTCCACTCCAGAGAGTTGAGCCCATAACGCAGGCTGACATTCCCAGTGCCAGTACTGAGGAAGCACTGTAGTCTTTTCAGTTAAACTGAGGTTCCATCTGCCTCCTCAGGTGAATGTAAAGGATCATATGGCACTGTCTTGCAGAAGAGTTCTCCTTGGTGTCCTGGCCAATATTTATTCCTCAACTAATAATACTGAAGTCAGATTATCTAGTCATTATCACATTATGTAGAGTTACATTGAATTTACAGCATGGGCACAAGCCATCTGATCCATGCCGATGTTTATGCTCCATGTGAGCCTCCTCCCACCATACTTCATCCAATCTTATCAGCATAACTTTCTAATCCTTTCTCCGTGTGTCTATCTAACTTCTCCTTAAATGCATCTCGACTATTCACCTCAATCATTTCTTGCAGTAGCGAATTTCACATTCTCACTACTCTCTAGGTAAGAAATTCAGGACAAACCCCCTTGTTTGTGGGAGCTTGCTGCGCACAAATTGGCTGCCACATTTCCTGCACTACAACAGTGACTACACTTCACTGGCTGTAAAGCGTGTCCTGAGGTCATGAACAGCACTACAGAAATGCAAATTTTTTCTTTCTTACTTTTGGTAACTAGAGGCTACAGCTTTGAATCATCAGCAAAAGAAATAAGGGAGACATTAGGAGAAATAGTTTTACACAGAGGGTTGCGAGGACATGGAATGTCCGACCAGAATCTGTGAAAACTGAATCCACAATGGATTTTAAAAGGCAAAAGGATAAATATTGAACGAAGAGGAATTGAAAGGGTAAAGACCAGGAGAGTGGAGCTATTGGAATGATGGACTGAATGGCCTCCTTTTCTGTAAGACTTTTTGAGAAGCCATCAAACTGGGCTAAAAGGGTTAAATTATGAGTACAGCTGGCACAGACTAGGCTTGTATTCCCCTGAGTATAGAAGATTAAGCGGGTGATCTAATTGAAGTGTTTAAGATTGTTAAAAGGATAAGGTCAGCTAGATGTGGAGAAACTATTTCCTCTGTTGGGAGAGTCCAAATCAAGGAGGCATAACCTTAAAATTAGAGCTAGGCCATTCAGCAGTGATGTCAAGAAGCACTTCTTCACACAAAGGGTGGTGAAAATCTGGAACTCTCTCCCACAACAGCTGTTGAGGCTGGGGGATGGGTGGGAAATTCAACTGAAAATTTCAAAACAGAGATTGATAGATTTTTCGTTAGGTAAAGGTATTAAGGTTACAAAACCAAGGTGGGTAGATGGAATTAAAATACAGATCAGCCGTGATCTAATTGAATGGCAGAACAGGCTCGTGCAGCCCAGTGGTCTTTTCCTGCTCCTTTGTTCCATGCCCATCGATTAACTTACTCCCGGGATGGAATTTTATGCTGGCGGTAGGGGTCTCGACGTCGGGGAAACTGACGCCAAGATCCTCGCATCGCCTCTTGTATGCCAAATTTAGTACCAATCAGGCACTTAACTTGACAGCGGCGGGCCTTCCTTCGGATTTAGGACCCCATCGCCCCTTGCAGAGCTGCCAGCCAATCAGAGATCAGCAACTGCAGCGCCACCAAGGAGCGGCATGGGAACACCACCACCTGCAAGTTCCCCTCCAGACCACACACCATCCTGACTTGGAACTGTATCGCTGTTCTTTCACTGTCGCTGGGTCAAAATCCTGAAACCCCCTTTCTAACACCCCAAAGGACTGCAGCAGTTCAAGAAGGCAGCTCACCACCACCTTCTCAAGGGCAATTAGGGATGGACAATAAATGCTGGCCTGGCCAGTGACGCCCATATCCTGTGAAAGAATTTTTTTAAAATAGGCTTAAGGAGGTCAGGGTGGGAGGCGTCTCGTGGGGTGGGTTGGGGGGGGGCGGTGTGGTTGCAGGGGGAGGGCATCGGCAGCGAGGGCAGGGGGCTGGCCCTCAGCGGGACCCCCTTCCCGATGCCGGGTCCCTTGTTCAGGCACTAAGTGTCTTTGAATGAAGGACACCCCTCCCCCACTCCACACAGCCAGGAAGCAGCCCACATGGTTTTGCGTGCTGTGCTTCCTGTGCAGTGATGGGGCCTCCCGCCGCACGGGTAATTGCGGCTGTGCCAGGAAGAGGACCTTAATTAGGGATTAATTGCCCAGTTAAGGGCCTCAATTGGCAGCAGGGTGGGAAGGCGTGTGAACAGCCTCCCCGCCCCAGACTAAATTTCGAAAGAGGTGGCATGGTGGCGAGGACCCCCTGCCACCATCCCATCTGATTTTATGCTCTCCCTGCCTCCAAAACCACCATGGGGGAGAGCATAAAATTCCACCCCCAGTTTCCCACGATTACCGGTAATGGTGAGAAGTAAGGGAGGACTCGAGACAGAGAAATAGATGAGAGACTGACAGTGATGGACACCCAGAGGTGCGGAGCGAGGGAGGGAGGGGTGCAGACAGGGTGTAGATTAGTACTCAGTCCACCCTGCAGGGTGGGGGTGGGGCAGTGAGTCACTGAATGGCGACTCCATTGAGCAGCTCTGATGATGTAATGAATACTGAGAGGGAACTGCGAGCATCAGCAGACATTCATTCTGCTTTGAGTGCACATTATTTTTTTAAATGAATGAAGGCCAGAAATTTCTTCAGAGATTTCTTCCCACTTCGCTAGCTTAACATTGGCAGGCAGTGGGGAGGGAAATTCTGTAGACAGCAACAACAGTCTGCACTTATATAGCACCTTTAATGTCGTAAAACATCCCAAGGTGCTTCTCAGGAGCATTATGAAACAAAATTGACACCCAGCCATGTAAGTACAAGTGGCCAAACACTTGGTCAAACAGATAGGTTTTAAGGCACTTCTCAAAGGAGGCAAGAGAGGTGGAGAGGTTTAGGGAAGGAATTCTAGCACTTCGAGCCGAGGCAACTGGTGGATTGATGTAAATTGAGGATGGACAAGAGTTCAGATTTGGAGGAATACAGCGTTCCCGAGCATTATAGGCTGAAGGAGGTTACAGAGATAGAGAGGGGTGATGCCATGGAGGGATTTGAACACAAGGTTGAGAATTATGCTCAGAAACACATTCTAGCAGTAGAGACAGGAGGAGTGTTTAAGGAAGTCAGCAGTGGGAATGTTCTCAATTACATCATTGTCGTGCATGAACATGCTGCCCACAATAATGCATGTATGCAGATGAAACTCCTGTGTCACATGACTAGTGCGATGGTTTATACCCCCCTGCCACACCAGAGCACCATGTTAAAAATAGTCACATGATAGAAGGTATTATTCAGAATGGATTCCTGAATGTAGTGGCGGGTGCATTGAGCAGTGTTGTTGTGCTTACGTTACGGGACTAGTAATCCGGAGGAGGTGAGTTTGAATCCCACACTGTAGCAGTTCAAGAATTTGACATTTTTTTTTAAAACCAAATGCAAAGAATTTTGCAGCACAGAAACAGGCCATTCAGCCCCACAGGTCTATGCCAATGTTTATGTTCCACATGAGCCTCCTCCCAACTTCATCTAACTCTGTTGGCATATTCTTGCATTCCTTTCTCCCTCATGTACTTATCTAGTTTCCCCTTAAGTGCATGTATCCAATTCACCTCAATCACACTGTAACTGGGTAATTCTGAATTCCCAATTGGATTTATTGGGGGCATCTTATATTTATGCCCCCCCCCACCGCTAGTTTTATGCCCCCATAATTGGAAACATCTCTGCGTCTACCCAAGCGAACCCCTTCATAATTTTAAAAACCTCTATCAGGTTACCCTCAGCCTTTTCTTTTCGAGAGAGTAAAGCCCCAGCCTGTTCCACCTTTCCTGACAGCCGTACCCTCTCCATTCTGTTGTCATCCTTGGAAATCCTTCATGCACTTTCTCCAATGCCTCTACACTCTTTTTATATTGTTGAGTCCAAAACTGCTCACAGTACACCAGGTCTACAAATAAATCAGTAAAAGTGACCATGAATCAGTCAGATTGTTGTAAAAACTCAAATGATTCATTAATGCCCTTTAGGGAAGGAAACTAGCTGTGTTTGCGCAGTCTGGGCTATACATGACTACAGTCCTACACCAACACGGATTACCCTTAACTGTCCTCTGAAGATACTCGGCTGTATCACTACCATCACCAGGGCAACTAGGGATGGGCAATAAATGCCGGTCTTTCCACTGACGCCCATATCTTGAGAATGAATTAAAAGAAAAAACGAGACTCCGGGGGTCAGACACCAAGGCCAGTGCCCTCAATTATAGGAAGGTTTGATATTCCGGGTGCCTTGCAAAGCTCAACCTAAGGTACAGTCAGGCACACCATAATAATATAACATACATTTTATGGTTTATTCATGAGAATGCACTTGTTTACATTGTATTGTATTACTGTCAAATCCACGCAGAGTGAGCATGTGGATATATACTCAGAGCTGTTTATCCAAACCAGTAAGAGCTTAAGTTCGGGTTGGTTTTACATTGCGGTGATCTGTTTGGTTCTGGTTTTACTGTGATAGCCTGCTGTGCTGGGACCCTTTAAAACAGCTGAATGGCCAACTGCTTTCCCTCTCCTCTCAGCCCCTCACACACAGAGTAGCACCTTGTCTTGTGTCTGGGTGGTAGACAACCAAATGGCGTCAGGAAAGTTGTGGGTTCAAGTCTCACTCCAGAGATTTGAGCACACGCATCGAGGCTGACACTCCAGTGCAGTACTAAGGAAGTGCTGCACTGTCAGAGGTGCTGTCTTTCAGTGAGATGTTAAATTGAGGCCCTGTCTGCTCATTCAGATGGATTAAAAGATCCCATGGGACTACTTTGAAGAAGAGCAGGGACGTTCTCACAGTGTCCTGGATAATATTTATCCCTCAACCAACATCATTAAAAACAGATGATCTGCTCATTATCAAGTTGCTGTTTGTCCCGTTTCCTACATTACAACAGTAACCACACTTCAAAACAAGTGCTCCATTGGCTGTAAACCAGGTTGGAAGATGCTGAGGTTGTGCACTGTTTTGAAATTGTTTGGTGCGCAGTTTATTCTGTTCAACAGTCATCTCTTTTACCGGTTTGTATAATGCGTTCTGTTGCACTAATTGGTGTTTGTGATCTGATTGGGGGTCATTTTTTTGTAGGTGTATAGTGGCCGAGTGTGTTGTCACCTGTAACCAACTGCTTTAAAGTCCAGTTCTTTATCCAGAGTAGTGAGAATGTGGAACTTGCTACCAGAAGTAGTCGTTGGGGCGAATAGAATCGATGCATTTAAGGAAGCGAGATAAACACATGAGGGAGAAAGGAATAGGTTATGCTGACAGGGTGAGATGAAGCAGAATGACAGGATGCTCATATGCAGCATAAACACCAGTATAGACCAGATACGCCGAAAGGCCTGTTTCTAACTTGATCTAATGCCTATCACATAACGCAAAGGTATTGCCACAGTTTGCAACTCTCCCCTCCCAAATTCCAGAATCTTTTAACCTTCAGTCGCCTGTTCTCTTTTGGAAACTTTCGAATGTTCAGTACAGATAAAGTGCAATTCATGGCAATCTGAAGCAAAGACAGAAAAACTTTACAAGTGCTGATGTTTGTGCTTCCAGCATTTTCTGTTCCTGTTTTTAGAAGGTTACGCCTGTCGGGTTTTTGTACATCCTTTCCCCACCCTAGATCTCTCCACCCTCCCACATACACACATCCCTCCCGAACAATTCGACAAAAGAGATGTTTCTAAACATTCTGCTGCACCTTGGGTGATTTTTATGCTCCACACCCTCCCTCTGATCTCAGCAAGAATTCACTGTTCATATCTTAAAATCAAGGTCATTGTCCTCCTGTAATTTTGTGTATGATCTCCATTGGAGGAGTGGAGTGGGGAGGAAGTAAGAGAAAGAGGGAGAGAGAGAGAGAGAGCAAGGGGGGACGGGGGGGAAGAGAAGAACGGGAAGAGGGAGGGAGAGTGATTGAGAGAGAACAAGGGGGTAGGAAGAAAGAGAGAGGGTGAGAAAGGGAGATAGAAAGGGAGACAGAGGGAAAGAGAGAGGGGGAAGAAAGTGAGAATGACAGAGTGTGTATGAGAGAGATCGAGTGAGAGACAGTGAGGCAATGAAAGGGGGGGGAGCGAAAGAGACAGAGAGATAAAGACAGGGAGAGAGACATGGAGAGGGAGAAATAGATAGATAGAGGGAGAGAGAGGCAGTGAGAGAGACCATCAGTGCATGGAAAGCTGTGTGCTTACCCAAGCGCTCACAGAGTCTGAATTGACAGGTCCTGGAGGACAGCTTGTTCCATTTCAGGACATGCAGTGTATTGAGCAAAACAAATCTATTTTTGGAAATACTCTTTCATATTCACTTTTGAGCCCAAATGCACTTTTCTAATTAATATTTTTATGCTATTGGCTTTCACTGTTTCTGGCCTTTATAAAGCCTGTTCGAGGGATACGGCACCCACTGCACGTATGTTTTATGTGCTGTGTGTGTCTTTGAGCATCATGTGCTCCGTGTGAAAAATGGTCACCTCCCAGTGTGGTGCTGAGTGGTAAAGGACAGGAAGGTTTCAGGTTATAGCCCTGGCTTGTGTTGAGGTTAAGCAGGCCCCACACTAGAGGGCTGGGGGTGGGGGGTGGTGGGGGGGTGGGGGGGGAATGACAGGGGAACAGATGTCAGGGTTACTGATCATGACCACTGTGTGGATGGCAGGTGAAGACAGTATCAAGCTTACATAGGAAATAAGAGCAGGAGTAGATCATAAGGCCCATCAAGCCTGCTCCGCCATTCAATACGATCATGGCTGATCTTCTGCCTCAACTCTACTTCAATTCCAAAGATTCACAACCCTCTGAGTGAAGAAATTTCTTCTCAGCTCAGTCCTAAATGATCGACCCCTTATCCTGAGGCTGTGCCCCCATGTTTTATATTCCCCAGCCAGGGGAAACAACCTCTCGGTGTCCACCATGTCAATCCCCTTTAGAATCCTGTGTGTTTTAATGTGATCACCTCTCATTCTTCTAAACTCCAGAGAGTATAGGCACAATTTACTCAGGCTTTCATCATAGGACATCCCTCTCATCCCAGGAACCAATCTGGTGAAATTTTGCTGTACCACCTCCAAGGTAAGTATATCCTTCCTTAGAAATGGAGACCAAAACTGTGCACTGTACTCTAGGTGTGGTCTCACCAATGTCCCCTAAGCAAGACGTCCTTATTCTTATACTCCAATTCCCTTGCAATGAAGGCCAACATACCATTTCCTTATTCTTATACTCTAATCCCCTTGAAATAAAGGCCAACCTGCCGTATGCCTTCCTAACCATTTGCTGTATCTGCATGTTAACTTTCTGTGTTCGTTGTAAGAGCACACCCCAAAGTCTCTCTGAACATTTAGAGGTTTCATGCCTTTTAAAAATATTCTGCTTTTCAATTCATATTACCAAAGTGAATAACCTCACACTTCCCCACATACTACTCCATCTGCCACCTTGTTGCCCACTTACTTAACCTGTCTATATCTCTTCTCCTCCTCGCAGCTTACATTCCCACCTACCTTTGCATCGTCAGCATACCCAGGTGCATTGCTCTCGTTCTCTTCGTCTAGATTGTAAATAGTTGAGGCCCCAGCACTGATTCTTGCGGCACCCTCCTCGTTACAGCCTGCCAACTTGAAAATGCCCCATTTATCCCTACTTTCTGCTTTCTGTCCATTAACCAATCCTCCATCCATGCTAATATATTTCCGCCAACTCCATGTGCCATTATCTTGCATATTAACCTTTTGTGTGGTACCTTGTTAAATGCCTTTTGAAAATCCAAGTATACTACATCTACTGGTTCTCCTTTATCTACCCTACTAGTTACATTCTCAAAAAACTCTCATAAATTTGTCCAGCAAGATTTCCTTTTCATAAAACCATGTTGACTCTATCAGAAAATCATAGTATGATCAAAGTGCATTGTAAAGACTTCCTTAATAATAGATACCAGCATTTTCCTGCTAACTGATATCAGGCTAACTGGCCTGCAGTTCCCTGTTTTCTCTCTCCCTCCTTTCTTAAATAGTGGTGTCAAATTTACTAACTTCCAATCTGATGGAACCGTTCCAGAATCGAGGGAATTTTGAAAAATCATCACCAATGCATCCACTATCTCTGGAGCTATCTCTTTTAGAACCCTACGATGTAGGCCATCAGGTCCTGGGGATTTGTCAGCTTTTAGTTCGTAAATATCAGCAGAGAAAAAAGTATTGGGGAAACTTAATTACCTTAAGTTCATCACTCTTATTAAGCCCCTTGGTTACCCTCTATTTCTGGTATGTAATTTGTATCTTCTACTGTGAAGACAGACAGAAAATATTTGTTCAATGTCTCTGCCATTTCTTCATTCCCATGATAATTTCTCCTGTCATATCACAGTAAACTCCCACAGACAGCAATGTGATAATGAATACCTCATCGACACTCACTCTCCAAGCTTGCCTGTGAAGAATGACCAGTCAGGTCGGGTGCTGGTAGCAATTGTACAAGCCAAATAGAAGAAAGACTTGCCTTTCTACAGTACCATTCACAACCTCAGAATGTCCCAAAGCACTTGAGAACCAATGAGGTTTTTAGTTTTAGTTTTCGAGATACAGCACTGAAACAGGCCGTTCGACCCACCGAGTCTGTGCTGACCATCAACCACCCATTTATACTAATCCTACACTAATTCCACATTCCTACCACATCCCCACATGTCCCTATATATTTCCCTACCACCTACCTATACTAGGGGCAATTTATAATGTCCAATTAACCTGTCAACCAGCAAGTCTTTGGCATGTGGGAGGAAACCGGAGCACCCGGAGGAAACCCACGCAGACACAGGGAGAACTTGCAAACTCCACACAGGCAGTACCCAGAATTGAACCCGGGTCGCTGGAGTTGTGAGGCTGCGGTGCTAACCACTGCGCCACTGTGCCGCCCTTTTTGAAGTGCAGTAACTGTTCTAGTATAGGAACTGCGGCAGCCAGGGTGTGCACAGCAAGCAGCAATGACCAGCTAATCTGTTTTAGTGATCTCAATTAAGAGATAAATATTGGCCAGGACACCTGAAAAATCCCCTGCACTTCAAAATAGCCATGGGATCTTTTACATCTGCTTGAGAGGGCAGGCAGTGTCTCATCTGAAAGACAGCACCTCTGATAGTGAAGCACTCCCTCAGGGCTGCACTGGGAGTGTCAGCCTGGATCATATGCTCAAGTCTCTGGAGTATGATTTGAAGCCACAACTATCTGACTGAGAGGTGAGAGTGCTACTCACTGAACCACAGCTGACACACATGCCTTTTAATTCATGGCCTGCAACCTAAAGATGAGCATGAGAAGCTTCCGGATTGTGGTGAGAACTCAACCAACCCTTCAAGGACAGAGGTATCCCACGCCTACCCAGTCTGGCTTACACATGACTCCAGTCCCACACTACATGGTTGCTTCCTGAGCCATTCGGTTGTCAGGGTAACTGGGGTTGGGCAGTAAATGCTGGCCTTGCCACATTCCGAGAACAAATTATGATGATGATAAAAAGAGTTTCCTCTAAAACAACAGCGAAGTTCATTCTGACAAAAGGCAAAGCATTGCTGGCAGACCCAGGCTTTGAGATGTTTCTGCATAAATGATAGGGGTGGCCCAAATCTGGCGGAGGGGATCATTGCAGTTCACTGGTCAGGTCTGGCATTGTGACAGGTTGGGGCCTCCAGTTAGTGTTGTCAATTCTGTTAGGACTAGTTTTATAACGCAACCTCCTGCCTTTAACCAGCCTGCCTCCACTCTCCTGCCTCAATGTCCAACCTCGCAATGCCCCCAATTGGAAAGTGAACAGACTCTCCGCTATCCAATGGGATGAATCCTGACCGTCAGTCAAACGGACCTCTTTCCCATCTCTGGCATTTTAATAACTAATAAATCAAAGCGTGCAAAAGCAATGGGAATAAACACAATTTATTTTACTGCCCCTATGCCGGAATTTGGCTTGGACCAATTTTCCGGGAGATCAATCTTTAATTCCTGGAGACTCCAGGTTAGTCCGGGAGGGTTGACAACCCTGAGCTCCAGATCACGATTGAGCGAAAGCAGGCCACCCTGGTGAAATCCTAGCTGCTTCAATGCTGTGCTTTACTAGCGCAGTCAACACTCAACCCCAGCCACCTGGCCAATTATAAGACAGGCTTTTCTGCTCGGCGAGATACGTCGCTGGTTAGGTCTGAGCTGGAATATTGTGTCCAATTTTGGGCAGCACACTTCAGGAAGGATGTCAAGTCCTTGGAGAGAGTGCACAGGAGATTTACTAGGATGGTACCAGGGATGAGGGACTCCAGTTTTATGGAGAGACTGAAGAAGTTGGTTCTCTTTGGAGCAGAGAAGGTTAAGGGAAGATTTGAAGTTCAAAATTATGAGGGGTTTTGACAGAGTAATTAAGGAGAAATTGTTTCCAGAGGCAGAAGGATAGGTAACCAGAGGACACAGATTTAAGTTAATTGACAAAAGACCCAGAGGAGAACTTTTTTATTTACGCAGCCAGGTTGTTCTGATCCGCAATGCACTGCCTGAAAGGGTGGTGGAAGCAGATTCAGTTGTAACTTTCAAACGGGAGTTGAATAAATACTTGAAAAGGAGAAAATTGTAGCGCTACAGGGAAAGTGCAGGGAATTGAGACTAATTGGATCGTTCTTTCAAAGAGCTGGCAAAGGCACGATGGGCTGAATGGCCTCCTTCTGAGTTGTATCATTCTATGATGTGTTACATTCAGCTTGGGCTGATGTTAAGCAAGCATTTGCTGAAGGAAATCGAGGACCAGTGGCCCTGTGGAGGCCTTCAGTTTGCCATTCAGAGGGCCGTCTCTGAACTGAAATTAGAGTAGGTCCGATTAAAAATGGAACAGTGACATTCAGTACTGGTGTTACCATGATAGTACCTTAGTGACTGAGTCTTCTCTGCAAGGCAGTCGTAACAGCAATTCACTGCAGAGAAAGTCAAGATCGTCAGGTCAAGCTGCAAATGGCCATTTACCAATGACTGCTGTGCTATCATCTGGGAATCAGGGTGCTGCTCATTAACTGAGGCTCATGAGGCCCAGGTTTGTAAATCCCAATGGCGGGCAAGGATGGGATCCAGGGAAGAGGTTCCAACCCCCTGCCACAGGGAGCAAGAAGAACTATGTCCCACCCATGTTACTCAGTGACATACTGAGGGAGCTGGATTCACATCAGTAGAGATACAGCCACTAAAACAGGGCACTGGAGGAGGGGATACTGAGTGACAGCGTGAGGGAGCTGGATTAGCATCAGTGGAGATACAGTAAATAACACAGGGTGCTGGGGGAGGGGATACTGAGTGACAGTGTGAGGGAGCTGGATTAACATCAGTGGAGATACAGTCAGTAACACAGGGCGCTGGGGGAGGGGATACTGAGTGACAGTGTGAGAGAGTTGGACTAACATCAGTGGAGATACAGTCACTAACACAAGGCGCTAAGGGAGGGGTTACACAGTGACACAGTGAGGGAGCTTGATTAACATCAGTATAGATACAGTCACTAACACAGAGTGCTGGGGGAAGGGTTACTCAGTGACAGTATGAGGGAGCTGGATTAACTTCAACCGAGATACAGTCAGTAAAACAGGGCCCTGGGGGAGGGAATACTGAGTGACAGACAGTGTGAGGGAACTGGACTAACAACAGTGGAGACACAGTCACTAAACAAGATGCTGAATGGAATGGTGGTACAAATTGCATTGAAAAGCACTTATCATGTCTGATGATCAAAATGATACTGAGCTTCTTAGATTTTCCCTTTTCACATCATACAAAAGTTTTTGGCCAAATGTTTAGATGTGGACAGTGTCCCTTTAAGAGGGCCTTGATGGTGCTCTGTCTCAAGGCTGGCTCCAGTTACTTCCAATGAAGTTGCATGAGTGTTGTAAATAATTGTAAACTGAAACTCCAGCCCACAACTCAGAGGGGGTGAAATTGGTCTTGAGGAGGTAACGTAAAACAGGCGATAGCAAATCGACAGACCACTCTACTCCCTGTTCCCTATGGATATTCCATAGACTCGAAGACCAATTTGACCCCCTTGAGTGTTCCCTTCCCACAGACACACACGCCTGGAGCTGGGTTGTGTTACATCACATGCCTTCATGTTTTGCTGTTCTGAATATATCAGTAGTGCAGCCGGCAGCGTTACACGGGCTTTACTGCCCGGAGTCCAAATCCGACTAAATATCGATGTCAAAGAGTGCAGGGAGGTTGCTCGATTCACCAATCTTAGGCGGTGGGAAGATTAATGAGGTGGTTGACACATTCATTTATTTTTAACAGTGAGCAGAAAAATCACGGTACCTGGATATTTCGGAAAAACGAAAAAAAAAAGTTAAAAATACAATTTACTTCTTATTCCAATTATAGAATAATTCAATAATAAGTATAGGAGCAGGAGGAGGCCATTCAACCCTTCGAGACTTTTCTACCATTCAATTAGATCATGGCTGGTCTGCATCTCAATTTCATTTATACGTCTTTGCCCCAAATTCCTCGATACCATTACCCAACAAGTATCTATCAATCTCAGTCTTGAAATTTTAAATCGACCCCCAGTCTTGACAGTTCTTTTTGGGGGAGAGAGTTCCAGATTTCCACTCCCCTTTGTATGAAGAAGTGTTTCTTGACAACACTCCCACAACAGTCGAGGTCTAATTGTTCTGGACTCCTTCGCCAGAGGAATTAGTTTCTCTCTAATTACCCAATCAAATCCTTTAATCATTTTAAACCCCTCAATTAGGACTTTGAATTTTCAGAAGTAGGCTGTTCACGGCTCAGCCCAGACAGCAGTTCAAAATGTTTGGAGTGCAGACATTTCTACTGGAATAATTATTTTGCTTTAGTTGCAAACGCACAAGGTGATAATGGTAGTGGGAAAAACTGTAATGAGCATCTTGATGGCCTCACAATGACAATGAGAAAGAGCAACCCTCAGGTCACTGGGTCCGGGCTCAGTGTTGGCCTTAAAGATGGAGTCGTGGGAAGTGCTGCTGCTCCTCCCGGCTCCACGTTCAGCAAAGTTACTCTGCCTTCTTTGTTGCAAGCAAACCGTAGACTGGTTTCTGTTGGTGCTGCCTGCAATGGTGCTGGCTGCCCCAAGGCAAACCAATGTTTCAGAGGGTGCTCCTACAAGTTCAGAGGCAGGAAGCAAATGGTAATAGTCAACAGGTGCTTCTGTGACTGGAAGGCTGTTTCCAGTAGAGTGCTGCAGTGCTCGGTACTGGGTACCTTGCTTTTCATGGTATATACCAATGATTTAGACTCAAATGTAGGGACAATGATTTAGACTCAAATGTAGGGAGCATGATTAAGAAGTTTGCAGATGATATAAAAATTGGCTGTGAGGTTGTAGTGAAGAAGAAATATGTGGACTGCAGGAAGATATCAATGGACTGGTCAGGTGGGCAGAAAAGTGGCAAATGGAATTCAATCCAGAGAAGTGTGAGGTAATGCATTTGGGGAGGGCAAACAAGGTAGGGGAATACACAATAAATGGTAGGATTCTGAGAAGTATAGAGGAACAGAGAGACCATGGAGTGCATGTCCACGGATCCTGAAGATAGTAGGACAGGTAGATAAGGTGATTAAGAAGGTTTATGGGATACTTTACTGTCTGGCATAGAATACAACAGCAAGGAGGTTATGCTAGAACTATATAAAACACTAATTAGTCCACAGCTAGAGTACTGTGTACAGTTGTGGTCACCACATTACAGGAAGGATGTGATCACGCTAGAGAGGGTACAGAGGGGATTTACGAGGATCCTGCCAGGAAAGGAGAATTTTACTTATGAGGAGCGATTGGATATGCTGGAGTTGTTATCTCTAGAACAGAGGAGGCTGAGGGGAGATTTAATTGAGGTGTATAAAATTATGAGGGGCCAAGATAGAGTGGATAGGAAGGATCTATTTCCCTCAGCAGAGAGGTCAATAACCAGGGAGCATTGATTTAAAGTAATTGGTGGAAGGATTAGAGGGTGGAACTCACTGCCTGAATGGGTGGTAGAGGCCTTATCACAATAAAAAAAATACTTGGATAAGTACTTGTAGTGTTGTAAACTACAGGGCTACGGAACAAGAGCTGGAAAGTGGTATTAGGCTGGATAGCTCGTTTTCAACTGGCATAAACATGATGGGTTGAATGGCCTCATTCTGTGCCATACATTTTCTGTTTCGATGTTAGGTTTCTTAATTGCATATACAAAGAGCCTCACACCAGCTTCGTGGGTAAAGGACACCTCGTTGTTCTTACCCAGTACAATGGCACACGTCCAGGCTGTTTTGGGGCCATAGTGGTCTGAATAGCAGCCAAGAAACTGGGACTGTGTGGACCAGTTTCTAGGTCATTATCTCATCGCTGTTTGAAGGAGCTTGCTGTTCTCAGAGCATGACGGCCCCTTTCTCATTTTCAATTTTTTTTTTCTCTTTATTTTATTTTAGTTTGTTTCATCTTTCATTTTTCTTACCATGTGCCTGCCCACTTTTTTTTTTCATGTTTGTACTTTGGGCCAGGGCTGTTCATTTTTCTGTCCATTAACACCCTCTCTGCACTAACACTTTGTCTTTCAACTCACCATTAACGTACCGTTTGCCTTTGTTCCATGACCTTCTGGTCAGTTATTCTCTGTGACGCTGCCCTATCAACACCTTTACTTTTGTTATCTCTTGCCCCACCCCCGCTTTATTTGCTTAAAACCTCTTACATTTCTAGCCTTTGTCAGTTCTGAGGAAGGGTCACTGACCTGAAACGTTGACTCTGCTTCTCTCTCCACAGATGCTGCCAGACCTGCTGAGTATTTCCAGCATTTCTTGTTTTTATTTCAGATTTCCAGCATCTGCAGTATTTTGCTTTTATTATACTGCTGTTCTCAAATTTGGTTGCTGCGTTTCTCCACATTGCAGTAGTCCAAAATAATTCATTGGCTGTTTAATTCTCTGGGACGGTGAAAGGTGCTATATAAATGCAAAGTTCTCTCTTTTTTCATGAAGACACAGCAGCTTTAAGAATAGCTCGCTGTGGCACTGAGCTTGGGTTGTGCACGCCGAGGGGCTGAATAGCCTACTCCTGGCCCGATGTTCCTTATACACTGCCCCTTTAAGAGTGCTCAGTGTAGGCTGTGCACTCTAAAGGGGTTGAATAGTCTACTCCGATGTTCCTGTGGTCACTCAGACGCTGCCGCTTTAAGAGTGCTGGGCTGTGCATGGAGTTGTCTTCACTGCGGATTGTGAGTGCCGAGGGGTTCTGACGTGTGTCAGTGAAAGGCTCGGGTCAGCTCTGGGCTGGACAGGACATTCAGAGCGGGCTCTATCACATGTGGGGAGCCAGGCTGGTACCCAGCTCCCGCCGCACTGACATACACAGCAAGCGGGGGAAGGCGGGCGGAGACTCGGCACCGTGTAGGCAGCAGTAAACACACATCCTCGAGAGCAGAGGCTGGCGCTTCCCTCCCAGTAACAACAAAGTATGAAGACAGTAGTTAGTGGCTGAGAGGCAGCACTAGCAGCAGCAACATGTACGGTCACTACCATCACTTCATGAAGCTCCCTGTCACCTACAACCGTGAGTACACTGCCGGCTTCTCCCTCAAGTAACTATCTCCCTCTTCCTTTCTCTCTCTCACTACTTTCGCATTCTGTGCTGTGAAGTTTTTTTAAAAATCATTACTTAGACTTTTTTTTTATTTAAAAAGGGAATTGTTACTCTTTCGCGCCCTCAACTCGCTCTCTTTTTTTTTTCTTATTTTGTTTAAAACAAACCGCAAATGGGTTCTAGGACCGGAGCAATTTGCTAAAAAGACAATAAAAAGCTCATTTTCCGGGCAAATGTCGCTTGCTTTGAGGTGCTCGGATTTTCTGCCGCGCCGCTCTGAACTTGGGGCGATTGTGTTGTAGCGGCTTCCCCGCCTCCCCTAACATCCCGCCCGGGAGGCCTGGCAGTGAAAATCGGGCGGACATGCGAGCACCCAAAATGAAAATTTTCCTACTTCCCTTCTCCACCCTCCCCCCCAACCAAAAAAAAATTAAGTCCAATTTTAACTCACTGAAAACCCATTCACAGAGTTAAAATCGAGCCCCATTGAGCCTCTGCACAGGGCACTGGGTGGAGGGGAAATGTGGCATTTTGCATTTTGTAGAAACATTTCAGATTCCCAGGGCTGAGACTGTCCCTTCCCAATAAAGACTTAAGCTGAACTCATTCATGTTCCGTTCACAGGTTACTTCTTAACCCTAGACCCCTCTGAACCGCTGTACACAGCTAATGATACTGCCAGTCCCAAGAACTGACTGCAAAAATCTCAGTGTACAAATGTGTAGCAATACAGTATAGTGTGTATGAAATATAAACATACAGCACTCTTGTCAAAAAGTATCTTCTGTATAAATGTACAGCACTTACTCTGTCAGTGTATTCTCTGAGTACATATCACTCACTGCAATAGTATAAATGTACTACACTTGGTGTTTATTTTGTAAAAACACAGCACTCATTGTCATGCATTTTATCCTATATGCTCTCAGCATACATTGTATCTCATCTAAATATACAGCATTTAACATCATTACAGTATACAATCTATATAAATCTGTGTGCTCAGTGTTTTTCTTACACAATGCAGTGTATGATGGTGAATGCTATACATTTAAATGGAATGAACTATGAGTGTACAGCAACTACTGATATATTTTGATGGCCTTCCAATGTTAAGTATTTCCAGGGCAGGTACAGTATAGGGTAAAGCCCCTTCTCAACTCTCCCATCAAATATTCACAAGAGTGAGTTACAGGCTGCATTCTCATCGAGGGGTTCGGGTGGTGTATATCTAGAATAGCACATAGCTGGGAGTGAGTTACAGGCTGCAATCTTATCGAGGGGTTTGGGTGAAAGTAAATAATTTAAGAAAGAGAAAGCAGTATCTTTGTCTTTTGAGGTCAGACTGCAGCTGTTAGGAACTGACTGTATGACTCAGATGTTTATTGCTCCCAAGATGCAGAAGGATAGATCTGAAGATGTCCGTTCCCTCCCCTGCACCCCCCACCTCCTTCCCACTGCAGACCAGCTCCATTGCTGAGTCAGCTAATCTTGGGCAAGGTGGCAGTAGAGGGTGCTACAGGTGGCCTCACTGCCCATTGCATCGGGAGTTGCAGGGGAATGGCAGAGTGCATCAAACTGTCTGGATGGAATAATTGCAAAGGTCCTGCCATGGTTCACCGATGCGTATTCCTGACACGGATCGTTTCATGGAGCGGGGGAATACATTTTTATTAAGATTTACCCTTGTACACCGCCGTGCATTGCAAATTCTTTCTTGACATTTGTTGTAAAGGTGCCATTTGGGCTTCGGGAGAATGACCCATATGCATGGGATCTTTCTTTGCATTGTGCTGCCAGTCGGGTCTTCTGCAGGCCCCATTCAGATATAGGCCCTTGCTTTAGTGCGACCCCTATCGGTATCGCCTCTGTGCCCTTGGAGATTGGTTTTCAGCTTGGTTGGCATCTGCCAAGAGCACGTGGCAAAGTGAAACCATCCAGGGGTAGAGCTTCAAGCCTTCCTGCACCTGCATTGGCAGCACAGCCCAGTCAAGCCAGAGTGGTTTTATTTTAATTTAAAAAAGTCAACAGATGAAACCCTCCAGCCACTGGGGGTGGAATTGGATTGCAGTTGGAGCGTGAATCAGGTGATAGCCAATTCATTTAATGCCCCATCTGATTTCCTTTGACTTCAGTGGTAAAATGGAAACCAGGCTGGGTGTGAAATGGGGCCCTCAATTGGTTATCATTCATCCTGTGAGGTTGCCAAAGACCAGGCTCCCCTCCTTCGTCACCTCCACTGAGCGATCCTTGCTCCAAACCAGTCCCGTTATAACTGAAGGTGCTCTTTGGCCATCACAACCCGTGGAAGCCTCTTCATGAAAGACGGATAGTACACAAGTGTCGGCATTCTCCTCATTCGACCACCATAACTTCAATAGAAACCCTATTGGCTTTGAAGCATAAAACTCGCCAGCACAGAAAGGGGCCATTCAGCCCATCATGTCTGTGTTGGCTCTTTGAAAGATCTGTGCAGTTAGTTCCTCACCCCAGCTTTTTCCCCATAACCCTGCAAAGTAGTCCTCTTCAAGTACATTTCCAGTTGTCTTTTGAAAGTTCCTATGGGATCTGATTCCACCCCCCCCCCCCTTTTCAGGTGGTGAATTCCAGGTCTTAACAACCCTCTGTGTGAAGAAATTTCTCCTTATTGCCCCTCTAGTTATTTTGTCAATTATTTTAAATCAATGACCTCTGGTTACCAACCCTCTTTCCTGAGGAAATCATTTCTCCCTACTTGTTCTATCAAAACCCCTCATAATTGTGAATACCTCGATTTAATCTCCCCTTAACCTTCTCTGCTGGAAGGAGAACAATCCCAGCTTCTTCAATCTCTCCACATAACTGAACTCCCTCATCCCTGGTATCATATTTGTAAATCTCCTCTACCCCCTCCAAGGACGACCTCCTTCCTAAAGTGTGAAGACCAGAATTGTACACAACACTCCAGCTGATGCCTAACCAGCGATTTATAAAGGTTTAGCATGACTTCCTTGTTTTTGATTTCAATGCCCCTATTTACAAAGCTTATATTTCCCACGTGCTTTCTTAACCACCTGATCAACTTGCTCTGCCACTCTCAAAGATTTGTGAATATGATCAGATGCCTCTGCTTTTAAACTGCCCTCAGAATAGTACCATTTAGATTATACTGGCTTTGCATGTTGCTTCTCCCAAACTGTAGCACTTCATACTTTTCCACGTTAAACTGTATCTGCCATGTGTCTGCCCCTTTCAGCAGTCTATGTCTCCTGAAGTCTGCTACTACCATGCTCACGATTTACTATGCTGTCAAGTTTTGTATCATCTGCAAATACATTGTTCATCCTAAAGGCCCACTCAAGGACAGAGATGCGAATCTTTGCGTGGAGCCAGAGGAAATGGGCGAGGTGCTAAATTGGGGGAAGGCTAATTATAACAATATTAGGCAGGAACTGAAGAATTTAGATTGGGGATGGCTGTTTGAGGGTAAATCAACATCCGACATGTGGGAGTCTTTCAAACGTCAGCTGATTAGAATCCAGGACCAGCATGTTCCTGTGAGGAAGAAAGACAAGTTTGGCAAGTTTCGGGAAGCTTGGATAACACGGGATATTGTGAGCCTAGTCAAAAAGAAAAAGGAAGCAGTTGTAAGGGCTGGAAAGCTAGGAACAGATGAAGCACTTGAGGAATATAAAGACAGTAGGAAGGAACTTAAGCAAGGAGTTAGGAGGGCTAAAAGGGGTCATGAAAAGTCATTGGCAAACAGGATTAAGGAAAATCCCAAGGCTTTTTATACATGTATAAAGAGTAAGAGGGTAACCAGGGAAAGGGTTGGCCCACTCAAGGACAGAGATGGGAATCTATGCGTGGAGCCAGAGGAAATGGGTGAGGTGCTAAATGAGTACTTTGCATCAGTATTCACCAAGGAGAAGGACTTGGTGGATGATGAGCCTAGGGAAGGGAGTGCAGATAGTCTCAGTCATCTCATTATCAAAAAGGAGGAGGTGTTGGGAGTCTTGCAAAGCACTAAGGTAGATAAGTCCCCAGGGCCTGATGGGATCTACCCTAGAATACTGAGGGAGGCAAGGGAAGAAATTGCTGGGGCCTTGACAGAAATCTTTGCATCCTCATTGGCTACAGGTGAGGTCCCAGAGGACTGGAGAATAGCCAATGTTGTTCCTTTGTTTAAGAAGGGTGGTAAGGATAATCCAGGAAATTATAGGCCGGTGAGCCTTACGTCAGTGGTAGGGAAACTATTAGAGAGGATTCTTTGGGACAGGATTTACTCCCATTTGGAAACAAACAAACTTATTAGTGAGAGACAGCATGGTTTTGTGAAGGGGAGGTCGTGTCTCACTAATTTGATTGAGTTTTTTGAGGAAGTGACGAAGATGATTGATGAGGGAAGGGCGGTGGATGTTGTCTATATGGACTTTACTAAAGCCTTTGACAAGGTCCCTCATGGCAGACTGGTGCAAAAGGTGAAGTCACACGGGATCAGAGGTGAGCTGGCAAGATGGATACAGAACTGGCTCAGTCACAGAAGACAGAGGGTAACAGTGGATGGGTGTTTTTCTGAATGGAGGGATGTGACTAGTGGTGTTCCGCAGGGATCAGTGCTGGGACCTTTGCTGTTTGTAGTATATATAAATGATTTGGAGGAAAATGTAGCTGGTCCGATTAGTAAGTTTGTGGACGACAGAGGTTGGTGGAGTTACGGATAATGATGAGGATTGTCAGAGGATACAGCAGGATATAGATCGGTTGGAGACTTGGGCGGAGAAATGACAGATGGAGTTTAATCCAAACAAATGTGAGGTAATGCATTTTGGAAGGTCTAATGCAGGTGGGAGGTATACAGTAAATGGCAGAAACCTTAGGAGTATTGACAGGCAGAGAGATCTGGGCGTACAGGTCCACAGGTCACTGACAGTAGCAACGCAGGTGGATAAGGTAGTCAAGAAGGCATACGGCATGCTTGCCTTCATCGGTCGGGGCATAGAGTATAAAAATTGGCAAGTCATGTTGCAGCTGTACAGAACCTTAGTTAGGCCACACTTAGAATATTGCGTGCAATTCTGGTCGCCACACTACCAGAAGGACGTGGAGGCTTTGGAGAGGGTACAGAAGAGGTTTACCAGGATGTTGCCTGGTCTGGAGGGCATTAGCTATGAGGAGAGGTTGGAAAAACTCGGATTGTTTTCATTGGAACGACGGAGGTGGAGGGGCAACATGATCAAGGTTTACAAAGTTATGAGCGGCATGGACAGAGTGGATAGTCAGAAGCTTTTTCCCAGGGTGGAAGAGTCAGTTACTAGGGGGCATAGGTTTAAGGTGAGAGGGGCAAAGTTTAGAGGGGATGGGCGAGGCAAGTTTTTTTACACAGAGGGTGGTGAGTGCCTGGAACTTGCTGCCAGGGGAGGTGGTGGAAGCAGGTACGATAGCGACATTTAAGAGACATCTTGACAAATATATGAATAGGAAGGGAATAGAGGGATATGGGCCCCGGAAGTGCAGAAGGTGTTAGTTTCGGCAGGCATCAAGATTGGCGCAGGCTTGGAGGGCCGAATGGCCTGTTCCTGTGCTGTACTGTTCTTTGTTCTAAACCACTGGACCATGAACATGGTATAACAGTTCTGTCCCTGTAAAACAATATATTATTCTGCTACCAAATTGTAGCTGTGCAATTCAGTGTCTCCCTTTAAAACCACGGGATGTAAATATATTATCTTCCTACAGTCAATCAGAGCCCAATTGATCCTCCAGTGCATTGGAGATAAATTGCCTTTCTTTAATTGACAGAAATTTGTATGTTTGACTGTGTGACATTAAAATATCTCAAAACTTAAATATATACTCCGAGATCTCCTGTAATGTTCCTTGCTGGTGATATCAAAGTGTGATGGGGAAAGTGTTACAAGAAATAAGTGCAACATTGACAGGAAGTGCATGTTCTACGCAAGACTTTTAATAGTTATAAATGGATGTATATATTGCCTTCATTCCTCTTCCGGCCATTGCGCATATTTTTTATTCCAAAGAGCAGGTGAGTTCTCTCCAGTGTCCTGGCCAATAATTAACCCTGAATCAACATCAATAAAACAGATTATCTGGTCATTATCGCATTGCTGTTTGTGGAATCTTGTTGTGTGCAAATTGGCTGCCATGTTTCCTACATTCCAACAGTGAGCGCACTTCAAAAATACTTCATCTGTAAAGCACTTTGGGATGACCTGGGGTCATGAAAGGTGCTATAGAAATGTAAGCTCCTGTTTTCTTTTTGACTGGCAGTCCAACTAAATAGCAAATGACAGCATCTGAAATAGTGCTGGATATAGGAGATCGAACATCAGCAGTCTTTGTCACAGAGGACACACAGTTCCAGTGCATTGAAATGTTAACAGGGACAGATTTGACTTGTGATTTGAATTTGCAGTCATCGGGTCTGACCTACCCCAAGGGACTCCTAGATAGCCAGACACCAATTGGTTGGAGTAAAGAGTTTTGAGATAAATCTTAAAGCTTTCAAAGAGAGGGGGATGGGGCAGAGAGGGTTAGGGAGCAAGTTCGAGAGTAGGATTTCGGTAACCCAAAGAATTGATCAATAATGATGGGGCTATGGGGAAGGTGATCAGTAGAAGGACAGAGTCAGAATGAGCAAAATATTTGGTAGGGGTTGTAGGCTGGAGGTATTAAATATACAGTCTGTTCTTAAGCACTGATCATCTGCATCGCTCTTATAACCTGTACCCACCCCTCCCCGCCTCGAATTTGACAGCCCCATGCGCTGCATTAGATGAAGTGCACTTTCTTTCTCTGAATAAAATGACCTATCTTTGAAGACCTCTGCCCATTTCGCTTCAATGACTGCTCACACGTCACCTCCGTCTCCCCTCTCTCATTCAGTTGTGCCCCCACCGAGCAGAACAATCGTGTGTAGAGGCAAGTCTTCCCCCAGTGACTTGTTTCTCTGTGCTGCTCTGCATTATGGTGGGTTTTTTTGACAGTGGTCCTCAACCCCGATGAGGGAAGGCATTAGATTGTTTGTTTTAAGGATTGCAGTCCAAGTAGTTTTCTTTATTTCTCTTTCAAACCAAAGAAAGAACATGGACTTTGGAGCACAATAGAACAAACGCTTCATTCGACTGTACCTTCAGCTGCAAACTACCCCAGCAGATTTATTAACCAATAAATGGATAAGCGAAAAGTCGGCACGACCACTCCGAAGATTTACAGCAGTTGCAGATGGAACAATTTCCACCTCAGAAGATTGAAAGTAACAGTCGCATCTGCTGCGTTTGCAAGATCCTCCTCACTAACATCTGGGAATTTGTACCAAAATTGGGAGAGCTGTCCCACAGATTAGTCAAACAACAGCCTGACAGAGTGATACACGCCAAATCATGCCTTACAGCCAATGTTCCAGACTCTTCCATCACCATCCCTGGGTATGTCCTGTCCCACCAGCAGGACAGACCCACCAGAGGTGGCAGCACACTGGTATGCAGTCGGGAGGGAGCTGCCCTGGGAGTCCTCAATGTTGGCGCTGGACCCCATGAAGCTTCATGGCAACATGGGCATGGAAACGTCCTGCTGATGACCACCTACTGCTCTCCCTCAGCTGATGAATCAGTACTCCTCCATGTTGAACAGCACTTGGAAGAAGCACTGAGGGTAGCAAGGGCACAGAATGTACTCTGGGTGGGGGACTTCAATGCCCATCACCAAAGAGTGGCTCAGTAGCACCACGACTGACCAAGCTGGCTGAGTCCTAAAGGACATAGCTGCTAGACTGGGCCTGCAGCAGGTGGTGAGAGAACCAACAAGAGAGAAAAATCTATTTTACCTTACTCTCAACAATCTACCTGTTTCAGATAGATCTGTCCATGACAGTATTGGTAGGAGTTACCACCACACTCTCCTTGTGGAGATGAAGTCCCACTTTCACACTGAGAACACCCTCATTAGTGTTGTGTGGCACTACCATCAAGCCAGGGAACCAACCCTGGTTCTATGAGGAGTGTAGGAGAGCATACCAGGAGTAGCACCGAGCATACCTAAAAATGAGGTGCTAACCTGGTGAAGCTCCAAGACAGGGCCTGGATGCATGCTAAACAGCTATAGACGAGAGCTAAGCGATCCCACAACTAATGGATCAGATCAAAGCTCTGCAGTCCTACCACATCCAGTTGTGAATGGTGGTGGACAATTAACAGGAGGAGGAGGCTCTACAAATATCCCCATCAATGGTGGGGGTGCCCAGCACATCAGTGCAAAAGTCAAGGCTGAGACAGTCGCAACCATCTTCAGTCAGAAGTGCTGAGTGGATAATCCGTTTTGGTCTCCTGAAGCCTCCAGCATCACAGATGCCAGTCTTCGGACAATTTGATTCACTCCACGTGATATCAAGAAAAGGTTGAAGGCACTTGATATTGCAAAGGCTATGGGCCCTGACAACATTCCAACTGTAGTACTGAAGATTTGTGCTACAGAGCTTGCCGTGCCCCTAGCCAAGCTGTTCCAGTACAGCTACAACACTGGCATCTACCTGAGAAAGTGGAAAATTGCCCAGGTGTATCCTGTTCACAAAAAGCAGGACACATCCTATCCGGCCAATTATTGCAATTATAATCAGTCTACTCCTAGAACTGTACTCCAGGGAGAATGCTGTCACTGAGACTGCCCTCAATGCAGCCCAGTCTCTACCAGTCATGGATGAGCTGGACATACAGCCAACCAAATCGGAACTCAGTGATGCCATTGATTCCCTAGCCAGCGGAAAAGCCCCTGGGAAGGACAGCATTACCCCTGAAATAATCAAGAGTGCCAAGCCTGCTATACTCTCAGCACTACATGAACTGCTATGCCTGTGCTGGGACGAGGGAGCAGTACCCCAGGACATGCGCGATGCCAACATCACCCTCTATAAAAACAAAGGTGACCGCGGTGACTGCAACAACTACCGTGGAATCTCCCTGCTCAGCATAGTGGGGAAAGTCTTTGCTCGAGTCGCTCTGAACAGGCTCCAGAAGCTGGCCGAGCGCGTCTACCCTGAGGCACAGTGTGGCTTTCGTGCAGAGAGATCGACTATTGACATGCTGTTCTCCCTTCGTCAGATACAGGAGAAATGCCGTGAACAACAGATGCCCCTCTACATTGCTTTCATTGATCTCACCAAAGCCTTTGACCTCGTCAGCAGACGTGGTCTCTTCAGACTACTAGAAAAGATCGGATGTCCACCAAAGCTACTAAGTATCATCACCTCATTCCATGACAATATGAAAGGCACAATTCAACATGGTGGCTCCTCATCAGAGCCCTTTCCTATCCTGAGTGGTGTGAAACAGGGCTGTGTTCTCGCACCCACACTTCTTGGGATTTTCTTCTCCCTGCTGCTTTCACATGCGTTCAAATCCTCTGAAGAAGGAATTTTCCTCCACACAAGATCAGGGGGCAGGTTGTTCAACCTTGCCCGTCTAAGAGCGAAGTCCAAAGTACGGAAAGTCCTCATCAGAGAACTCCTCTTTGCTGACGATGCTGCTTTAACATCTCACACTGAAGAATGCCTGCAGAGTCTCATCGACAGGTTTGCGTCTGCCTGCAATGAATTTGGCCTAACCATCAGCCTCAAGAAAACGAACATCATGGGGCAGGATGTCAGAAATGCTCCATCCATCAATATTGGCGACCACGCTCTGGAAGTGGTTCAAGAGTTCACCTACCTAGTCTCAACTATCACCAGTAACCTGTCTCTAGATGCAGAAATCAACAAGCGCATGGGTAAGGCTTCCACTGCTATGTCCAGACTGGCCAAGAGAGTGTGGGAAAATGGCGCACTGACACGGAACACAAAAGTCCGAGTGTATCAGGCCTGTGTCCTCAGTACCTTGCTCTACGGCAGCGAGGCCTGGACAACGTATGCCAGCCAAGAGCGACGTCTCAATTCATTCCATCTTCGCTGCCTTCGGAGAATACTTGGCATCAGGTGGCAGGACTATATCTCCAACACAGAAGTCCTTGAAGCGGCCAACACCCCCAGCTTATACACACTACTGAGTCAGCGGCGCTTGAGATGGCTTGGCCATGTGAGCCGCATGGAAGATGGCAGGATCCCCAAAGACACATTGTACAGCGAGCTCGCCACTGGTATCAGACCCACCGGCCGTCCATGTCTCCGTTATAAAGACGTCTGCAAACGTGACATGAAATCGTGTGACATTGATCACAAGTCGTGGGAGTCAGTTGCCAGCATTCGCCAGAGCTGGCGGGCAGCCATAAAGACAGGGCTAAATTGTGGCGAGTCGAAGAGACTTAGTAGTTGGCAGGAAAAAAGACAGAGGCGCAAGGGGAGAGCCAACTGTGCAACAGCCCCAACAAACAAATTTCTCTGCAGCACCTGTGGAAGAGCCTGTCACTCCAGAATTGGCCTTTATAGCCACTCCAGGCGCTGCTTCACAAACCACTGACCACCTCCAGGCGCGTATCCATTGTCTCTCGAGATAAGGAGGCCCAAAAGAAAGAAAGAAAGAAACTCCCGATCATCAGCAAAATAATGGAAGGTGTTGTCGACAATGCTATCAAGTGGCACTTATTCAGCAAGGACCTGGTCATGACTAGTCAGTTTGAGTTCTGCCAGGGCCACTCAGCTTCTGACTTCATTACAGCCTTTGTCCAAACATGGACAATGAGCTGAAATTTCAGAGGTGAGGTAAGAGTGATTGCCCTTGATATCAAGGCAGCATTTGATCAAGTGTGGCATCAAGGAGCCCTAGCAAAATTGAAGTCAATGGGAATCGGGGAAAACTAGCGCAGAGGACAATGGTTGGAGTTGTTGGAGGCCAATCATTTCAACCCCAGGACATCACTGCAGGAGTTCCTCATGTCCTGTCCTAGGCCCAACCATCGTCAGCTGCTTCATCAATCACCTTCCCTCCAACATAAGGTCAGTATTGGGGATGTTTGCTGATGATTGCACAGTGTTCAGTTCCATTCACAAGTCCTCGGATAGTGAAGCAGTCCGTGTCCTGATGCAGCAAGACCTGGACAATATCCAGGCTTGGGCTGATAAGTGGCAAGTAACATTTGCGCCGTATAAGTGCCAGTCAATGACCATCTTCAACAAGAGAGAATCTAACCATCTCCCCTAGACATCCAATGACATTACCATTGCTGAATCCCCCACTATCAACATCCTGGGGGTGACCATTGACCAGAAACTGAACTGGACAAGCCACATATAGCATAGCTACAAGAGAAGGTCTGAGGCTGGAAATTCTGTGGTGAGTAACTCAACTTCTGACTCCCCAAAGCCTGTCCACCATCTACAAGGCACAAGTCAGGAGCATGATGGAATACTCTCCACTTGCCTGGAGGAGTACAGCTCATAGAAACATAGAAAATAGGAGCAGGAGTTGGCAATTCGGCCCCTTGAGCCTGCTCCGCCATTCATTATGATCATGGCTGATCATCCAACTCAGTAGCCTGTTCCCACTTTTGCCCCATACCCTTTGATCCCTTTAGACCCAAGAGCTATATCTAACTCCTTCTTGAAAACATACAATGTTTTGGCCTCAACTGCTTTCTATGGTAGCGAATTCCACAGGCTCACCACTCTCTGGGTGAAGAAATTTCTCCTCATCTCAGTCCTGAAAGGTTTACCCCGTATCCTTAGACTCAGACCCCTGGTTCTGGACTCCCCCACCATCGGGAACATCCTTCCTGCATCTACCCTGTAAAGTCCTTTTCGAATTTCATAGGGATCCCCCCCTCACTCTTCTGAACTCCAGCGAATATAATCCTAACCGACTCAATCTGTCCTCATACATCAGTCCCGCCATCCCAGGAATCAGTCTGGTAAACATTTGCTGCACTCCCTCTATAGCAAGAACATCTTCCTCAGATAAGGAGACCAAAGGGCGGCGCAGTGGTTAGCACCGCAGCCTCACAGCTCCAGCGACCCGGGTTCCGTTCTGGGTACTGCCTGTGTGGAGTTTGCAAGGTCTCCCTGTGTCTGCGTGGGTTTCCGCTGGGTGCTTCGGTTTCCTCCCACAGCCAAAGACTCGCAGGTTGATGGGTAAATTGGCCATTGTAAATTTCCCCTAGTGTAGGTAGGTGGTAGGAGAATGGTGGGAATATGGTAGGGAATATGGGGTTAATGTAGGATTAGTATAAAATGGGTGGTTGTTGGTCGGCACAGACTCGGTGGGCCGAAGGGCCTGTTTCAGTGCTGTATCTCTAAATAAATAAATAAAACTGCACACAATATTCCAGGTGTGACCTCACCAAGACCCTGTATAATTGCGGTTTTTTGGGTCAAGGTTGCTGGATATTGACTATATTCCGTAGTTAACTGCTGCCACCTCTGGCCCATCTATATCTCTCTTGGCTTCAAATGGACCATTCAACTGGAATGGACTTAAATGTAATGTTTTGCATTTTTTGAAGTGCCAATCAGTATCTTACTGCTCTGTGCACATTGCCTTCTGCATTTGCATACATTACAACAGTAGCTACAATTCAAAAAGAGCTTCTTTGACTGCAGTGTGCTTTGGAATATCTTGAGGTCACGAAAGGACCTGTATAGATATTAGTTTTTTATTGTTTAACCTTAATCAAACACATACTGAAACAAAGTCAGGGTGCATGTATTTAAGTTGAATGTGTTGGCCCCTGTCACTTGAATATCATCAAAGTTATTCAGTGGGAAGAAAGACTTGTATTTCTATAGCACCTTGTTGCATCCCTCTGAGACATCCCAAAAAAAAACACTTCATGTACAATGAATTATTGAGAGGTGGAATTCCTGTTGCAATGTAGGCCATTCCAGCAGCCTTTTATACACAGCAAGCTCCCACAAACCGACGAGTAGCCGGCTAATTTGTTTTCTGGTGGAGTTGAAGGAAGGAATGTTGGCTGGGACCCTGGCAGAGCTGCCTGCTTTTCTTCAACTGATGTCTTTTATCCAAAAGAAGAATTTGCAGTAAAGAGTGTCATAGGCTACTAATCTAGAACTGAATTTGGGCTGCAACACCACTGATAGACCTATAATCATGAGCCATGACTGTTCAAAATGCCTTGTCAAGATGCTAGGAGAAAGAACTTGCACTTATAAATTGCGCCTTTCACAATTTCAGTACGTCGCAAAGTGCTTCGCAGTCACTCAAGTACTTTTAAATGGGGCAGCCAATTTGTGCACAGCAAGCTCCCACAAACAGCAATGTGATAATGACCAGATAATCTGTTAGTGATTTTGGTCGAGGGATATATATTGGCCAGGACACCAGGGAGAACTCTCCTGTTCTTCAGATAGTGCTTCAGGATATTTTACATCCGGGTCTTGGTTTAATGACGCTTCTAAAAGACAGCATCTCGGACTGTGCAGTGCCTCCTTCAGACTGCATAGGGAGTGTCAAGCAGGTTTATGGGTTCAGGTCTCTGAAGTGGGACTTGATTGCACAGCTTTCTGACTCAGAGAGGCGAGAGTGCTTCCCACTGAGCTGCAGCTGACAACGTGACAATAGACCTATAACCTATACTTACTGATCAAATGCATTATCGAGATGCCGGGTCGGAAGAATAGAATCTAGAATTAGATGGCTGGGTGGTTTTCACCATTCAGTATGAAACTTTCACCCGCCCACCATTTTAAATTACTGAGGTCCCAGTCACTCGTATCCGGGGTGGTGTAGATGAGAGTGTGTTCCAGTTAGAGACATTTTGGTGTATACAACTTGACACTGACTAGCTATTGCACAATAAGTGTTCACTAGGCTGTGGATTGTAGGTTAATTAAGGGAAGACTCTCACTGGCAGTGTTCAACACTTATCTCCCAGACCTGAGTCATGTTTTTGCATAATTATCTCTCTCTGTGCCGGCAAGAGTTCTAATGCTAAATTTAGATTGGCATTACATGCGAGATCCTGATTGCGTCCTGTGTGGAAGGAGTTTTGCCTGGCGGGAGACCATGTTGGGAAACTCTGCATGCAAGGTCAGAGGACATTGTGAAAGTGCCGCTCCTGCCCTTTGAATTTACTGCAGTTACTGCCCATCCCTAGTGGCCCCTGTGAAAGTGGTTCTTTGTGATTGCTGAGCTTGGTGGCTTCCTGGGCATTAAGAGTTAACCACCTAATATGGGTCAGAGACACATAGGCCAGACTGGGCATGAGTAGCGGGTTTCTTTCCTTGAAGGACATTAGCGAACCACTTGGGATTTTACACAATGTAGGCCACAAAGCTACATTGGATTCACTTGCTCACCCTGTGCTGGTGGATGCAAATCCGTGACCCCTTAGGTTTCCTGTTCACGATTACAACCACTAGCCTTTTCATACCCTACCCTCTTCTGGTGACCTTGCACCAATAAAGTTCGTCTAGGAAATATCCTTTTTAGATCCTCGATTGCTGCTCATATATTTGGATCATCTTTTTCTTGAGCTTGGCTGGTGCTGATTTCAAACATCTCTGCCTACTTACTTTTGAGGAATGTAGGGAACGAAAGCATTTGTATTGATATAGCACCTTTATCACATCCTTGGCTGTGCCAAAGCACTTTCCAACTATTGGATTATTGTTATAATGACAAGTACACAAAGCGAGATTGCATAAAGAGCAAATGAGATGAATGAGCAGTGAATCTGTTTTTGGTGGCATTGGTTGAGGAAGGAATGTTGGGTAGGACACCAGGGCAAACTCCCTGCTCCTCTTTGAGAAAAAGAAAGACTTGTATTAATACAGTGCTTTTGTCAACCTCGGAACATTCCAAAATGCTTCACAGCCAATGAAGTACTTTTGAAGCATAGTCAGTCTGTTAATGTAGGAAATGTGGCAGTCAATTTGTGCATGGTAAGCTCCTGTGAACTACAATGAGTTAAATATCCAGGTAATCTATTTTTGGTGTTGGTTGAGGGCTAACTATTCTTCCCCAGGACACTGGGAAGAACTTCCCTGCTCTCCTTCAAAATCGTGCCATGGGATCTTTTACATCCACTTGAGAGGGCAGACGGGGGCCCTGGTTTAATATCTCATCTGAAAGACGGTACCTGTGACTGTGCAGCACACCCTCCATATTGCACTGAAGGGTCAGCTTGGATAATGTGCTCAAGTCTTTAGAGTTGTGTTGACGGTTCATGCAGTATTCAGTAGCCCAGAATTCAACTCCGTAACATGGCCCAATGTGGGAAGAGGATCTGCTCTGGGGCCTGGGCATTAACTACATCATAAACATGACGGGAAGGTTTTCTATGTTTGCTGTTTACAGAACAACACATTTACAATTCTACTGGAAATGAGGCCCAGAGGCGAATGTTCCTTAACTAATACGTGAAGACCAGAGATAACTTTCAATCTCAAAGTTGGAATACCTTTGAGAAAATGCCAGATTGGTAAATATTCACCACAATGACATGACATGGCATGAATTGATACAGCATTAGTGTGTCCCTTGTACTAGAATATTACTGTGAAGGGTGATTCATGTTATACAATGTCTCCCACAGGCCTCCCATCGAGTCTCGCCTCCAGACTAGCATGACCAAGCAATTCAAACCGCTTCGCTCACTTCAGCAAGCTACTGCCATCTGTTGCTGACCCCAGGGGTTTCCCCAGGAGGCGACAATCCTGCTGCCCTGCTTCAAGCAACTCTTTAGCGTGTTGTTGTAGCACTTTTTATTGCTTTCTGCTGCCATCCTCCAGTTCTTCATGAAGCACCTGCTTCAATAACTGTACATCGTCCAATCTAACAACCCATCCTGCCCAACATTGTCGATCGATACAGCATTAGCTTGCTCCACTATTTATCTCACCTCACTGTACCTTTCCACACCACTTAATAGGGATTTTCTCAACCACTTTGTCACAGCACCCCTGTTGCATTTTGAGATTTCTGACTGTTTCACCTACTAGGGATTTTTGGGTTCAAGATAATCTGGTTTTGACAACCAGTCCAATTCAGGATAGAAGGGTCACTGACCTGAAACGTGAACTCTGCTTCTGTCTCCACAGATGCTGCCAGACCTACTGCGTTTTTCCAGCGCTTTCTGTTTTTATTTGATTTCCAGCATCCGCAGTATTTTGCTTTGATTTCAGGATATTGGGTTTTAATTTAAAAACATCCATCGCTTTTTAAGAAAATAAAAAATCTTTCATTTACAGAGTTTTACAGCATAAAAACATTATTAAATTAATGTTTGTTTATTTATTCATGGTAAGGCCAGCATTTGTTGCCCATCCCAAATTGTCACTGAGAACATGTTGGTGAGCCACTGCCTTGAACCACTGCAGTCTCTGTGGTGAAAGTACTACTCCTACAGCGTTATCAGGTCACGAGTTCCAGCATTTGGCACAGCAATAATAAAGGAACAATGATATCTTTCCAAGTCAGGGTAGTGTAGGCAGTCATGTTCCCATGTGCCTGCTGCCCTTGTTCTAGGTGGTAGAGGTCCCAGGCTTGGGAGGTGCTGTCGAAGGAGCCTTGGGAAGTTGCTTCGGTGCATTTGTAAATGCAGCCACGGTGTGCCTGTGGTGGAGGGAGTGAATGTTTAAGGTGATGGATGGAATACCAATTAAGTTGGCTGCTTTGTCCTGGATGGTGTTGAGCTTCTTGAGTGTTGTTGGAGCTGCACCCATCCAGACAAGTGGAGAGTATTCCATCACACTCCTGACTTGTGCTTTGTAGATGGAGGACAGGATTTGGGGAGTCAGGAGGTGAGTTACTCGCTGCAGAATTCCCAGCCTCTGACCACAGTAGCCACAGTATTAATCAGGCTGGTCCAGTTCAGTTTCTGGTCAATGGTGACTGTGACCCCCACCCCCCCCAAGATGTTGATGTTGGAAGATTAAGCGATGGTAATGCTGTTGAATGTCGAGGAGAAATGGTTAGATTCTCTCTTTTTGGAGATGATCTTTGCCTTACACTTGTGGTGCGAATGTTACTTGTGGCTCCTTGATGCCACACTCTGTCCAATGCTGCCTTGATGTCAAGGGGAGTCATTTTGCCTCACCTGCTGGAATGCAGCTCTTTTGTCCATGTTTGGACCAAGGCTCTAATGAGGTCTGGAGCTGAGTGCCCCTGGTGGAATCCAACTTGAGCATTGGTGAGCAGGCTATTGCTGAGTAAGTGCCGCTTGATAGTACTGTTAACAACATCTTCCATCACTTTGCTGCCAATTTGAGAGTAGATTGATGGGGTGGTAATTGGCCGGATTGGATTTGTCCTGCTTTTTGTGGACAGGCCATAGCTGGGCAACTTTGCACTTTTTGGGGTAGGTGCAAGTGTTGTAGCTTTGCTGGAGGAACAGCTAGTTCTGGAGCACAAGCCTTCACTACAGTGTGGATGTTGTCAGACCCCCCCCCCCATAGTCTTTGTTGTATCCAGTGCGCTCAGCTGTTTGTTGATATCATGTGGGATGAATCAAATTGACTGAAGACTGGCATCTGTGATGAGGGGCGACCTCAGGAGGAGGCCGAGATGGATCATCCACTCAGCACTGCTGCTCACTGCTCAGCCATGTCTTTTGCACTGATGTGCTGGGCTCCACCATCACCAAGGTTGAGGATGTTCATGAAGCCTTCTCCTCCTGTTTGTTGTTTAAATGTTCACCACCATTCATGACTGCCTGTGGCAGGACTGCAAAGCTCTGATCTGATCCATCGGTTGTTGGATCGCTTTGCTCCGTGCATAACATGTTCCACTGTTTAACATGCACGTAGTTCTGTGCTGTAACTTCACCAGGTTGGCACTTCATTTTCAGAATGCCTGCTACTGCTCTTGGCATGCTCTCCTACACTCCTCACTGTTCAGGGTTGGCCCCCGGCTTGATGGTAATGGTAGAGTGCCAGGCCATGAGGTTACAGATTATGGTTGAGTAGAATTCTGCTGCTGATGGCTCACAGCACCTCTTGGATGCCCAGTTTAGAACTGGTGTTTATGCTCCATGCGAACATCTTCTCTCCTCGGTATCAACATATCCTTCAATTCCGTTCTCCCTCACATACTTATCTAGCTTCCCGTTAAATGCATCTATATCGACAGAGGAAAATACTGGAGCCCTGAGAATGATTAGATGTTTGAGTTTCCTCATGAGCGATCCTGAATGGTAATCAGCAAGCCAATAAAACTATTAATCTTATCAGTTTAGACTGACAGGTTGTCAACACATACCATCACTTCTCCTCACATATTATGTTGGAAGGGGCTGAACTCTTGTGGGCACAGCATGGGGTTGATTGGCTTCAATCCACTTTAAAATGTCAGCCGTGACTCAGTGGGTACTACTCTTTGAGTCAGGAGGTCGTGAGTTCAAATCCTGCACCAGAGACTCGAGCACAAAATCCAGGCTGACAATCCAGTGCTGCACCATCGGAGGGCCTGTCTTTCAGGTGAGACATTAGGCCGAGGCCCCGTCCACCCTCTCGGGTGCACACAAATGATCCTGTGGCACTATTTTTGAGAAGAACAGGAGAGTTCATGCCTGGCCAATATTAATCCCTCCACCAGCATCACTCAAACAGATTATTCAGTCATCATCACATTGCTGTCTCTGGGTCCTTGCTGTGTGCAAATTGGCTGCCACACTACATTACAACAAGTGGCTGCACTTCATTGGCTGTAAAACACTTTGGGACATCCTGGAGTTGTGAAATGAGCTATAGATATGCCAGTCTTCCACTTTGAACTCTCTGGATGTGGATTAATGGAATGTAAAGGACACGGAGTGTGCTCTGCATATTGGGTGTGCTAATTTTGAAGACTACGGTAGCGGGTTTGTGTCTCAGACACCTGGAAAGACACAGTCAGGTCATCGAGATGCCTCAGTGGGGGTTTGCTGGGATCACCTGGTCCTTCAGGCGTGTTCACATTTTAACCCCATCTGCAGTGTGAAACGTAACCTCTGTATGAACCTCTGGGGCCAGATTTTCAAAGTGGGTCGACACGCTGATGAATTACGGGTCCTGACCATGCTCTCTCTATGCAATCTTTGACTGCTAATGTCCTTATTTGGCAGGAGACGAGCTCGGCACCCAATTAGAGACACTGAGCCCCTCCAGGAGGTGGGAGCTGGCTGCCTGGCACCAGTGGCAAAGGCAGGCGGCAGCCAGGGAGAGCAGGCGGCTCATGTAAGGGCCAGGTCGGTAAAGATGGCAGATGATGGCCATGGATGCCAAGTGGAGGTACAGCGCTCGACATGGCATGAGTTGGCCCCTCAAATTTAATCCCAACATACATAGGAACAAACTTGTTTTTGCCCCGCAGCAGCTCCGACAGTTGTGCGCTAAAGTGCACCAGACTGATCAGGATCGCAGAAATCTGATGTTAAAAATTGTCTTCCTGAATGCCCCGACCCCTTAACAAGCTCCTGAAGGAGCTTAATGGGCTGTTAATTGGCAGCCTGCGTGTTCCCTCTTCCCCCCCGCCCCCCCCACCCCCCCCCCCCCAACACTTTGAAAATTCAAAACTTTCTCAGAGGCAATGGGGTCCCTCCCGGACCATGATTTTCAAATGGCGCCTGCACTGGGTCCTGACCCCCGGCCCTTTGAAATTCTGGTTGCTGGATTCTGCCCCCCTCCTCCATCCCCCTTCCCCCACCCCTTCCTGGGCCCGCACATTATTGCTAGAGATCAGCAGGAGCTGCCAAAGCATAAGAATCATTAATATAAAGGCACTCTTTAAAAGATTTGAGGTTATCCCCAGTGGAATTAATGTTATTTTTTGGAAGGGAGCTTGCAATTTATGAGCAGTTTGGGAGGATTGCCATCCTTGTGGTGAAAATGTAATGCTGTCCTTTGTTTTGCATTTGTTCTGACTTCAGTAGAACTTTGTGTCGTGTTTGATCCCTGGATGTTGCTAAGAGGGAACTTTCCTGTTGTTCAGCTCTCCTAAGTGCTTCACAAGGCTTCCTTATATTGCAGTAAGGAACCCGGCAACACTGTTGCTCATTCCTCTCGACCCACACACAGTTTTCTCAGACTGTTCACAAGTGGCCTGTTATCTGCATTAACATCCAATCATTCTAATACCAGCTCAGGCAATCCTCCAAATCCACTCCAGATGATACTAAGGCCACCAGCTGCCAGGTGTTTTCCCTCCAATTTCACCTCCGCAATTCCATTGGCCGCTGATCCCCATCAATTGGCTAGGCCGCAGGTGCTGGAACTCCTGCCACAGGGAGATGCGGCACTGCTGATTCCGGCCGTTTATCCATCCAGTCCCCTCATTTTTTTTTTTCCATCATAGTCCACCCCAACATGATCTCACCCATACATTATCAGCAGGTCAGATTGTGAGGCCCACATCCAGATGCATGCATCCTGCTTCATCTAGTTCCACAGATATACACACTGAGGAATGGAGGGCTCGCCATACACTCCACCTGGAATTGGCAACCTCCCCCTAGATACACTAGTTGAACATTACTGAGGGAAACCAAAACAATTTGGGTTGTAGTAGAGGCTGTCTTTTATATCTGAGAGCATTTCCTTGACAGGCACTCTGAGGCCTGTACGGAATGTGCCCTTCAGTTGATCCGCTCGGAGTTTGGCGTTCTGCCAACTGTTTGGAGGCTCTTTGGTCAGTATTTCAAGTTGCTCCACGTTCCTGAATGTCAGGCAGAATCGGTCTCTGGAGAGCCTCTCTAAAGAGGATCTGTGTTAAATTTTAACTCGGCGATCTACAAAAGACAGTATTTCCTGCCCCCTCCCTGCACCATCCCTGCGCAAATAAGGGAGTTCAAAGAGATGCTTCATAATCAGATAGCGGCCCTCCAATGAGAGCTTCAGGTTAAGCAAGGTCCAACAGTCAAGGGTTTTCAGGAGCTGATGAAATATGTTTACATCGAAATGTTCCCGCTCGTTGGCTCAGTACAGCAGCTGCAGCCGGTCACTCTGACTCACTACGGCTGTCCAACATTGCAACTCTTTCAACTTGTGTATTGTTGGTCAATAAAAGGGTAAGCATTCCTCGAACTGCAGTGTTGAGCACTGATTCTCCATCTCGAAACATCGCACTGCAGCATGAGGCAGGTTTGACATTGAAAACATGTCGCATTGTGGGCTCTACATTAAGACCCTTGCCACTGATCTTGCACCGTGGGACCTCTCCCTCATCTCCCCTCATGCCCTGAACTGTTCTGCCAGACCTCCCACCCCGTGCATTGCCCTGGCCACCTGGATATTGCGTGTCAGCTCAGCTTTCAGTGAGGGCTAAGTAGTGGAGCCTAGCCTGACCCTGCCCTCTCCCCATGAGCGTGCTTTCCGCTGGAGAGCAGCCAAGGCTGATATCCGCTCCTTAGCTCAACGGGAGCCAAGGCCACCAGCACCATCCCCACTACAGCCTTGGCTTAATTCAGCTAAAAGAACCACCACCACCAGCAATAATATGTCTCTTGCATTGTACAACATCCTAAAGGACTTCATTGGAGCATCATCAAGACCAAATTTAACACCGAGCCGCATGAGATAGTAGGGCAGGTGACCAAAAGCTTGTCCAAGGGTAGGGTTTAAGGAAAATCATACAGGAGGAGTGAGAGGCAGAGGTTTAGGGCAGGAATTCCGGAACTTGGGGCCTTGGCAACTGAAGGCGCGGCCGCAATGGAGTGAAGAAAATCTGGGATGCTCAAGAGGCCAGAATGACCTGGGATTGAACCTGACTCCTGTGGTCAGTAAGGCTAATTGCACTGTGAACTGTAGAGTTAATCGTGAGATGCAGCCCATTAGGAAAGAATGTCAGTTAAATCTCCTGCTTTGTGTGACCACAGTCCCCAAGAGGCAGCGGAAACCAGCCAGGGGAGGTGTTCCTTACCACAATCCATTGACCCCACTGGATAATGCACATATTGTAGTTAGCAGGTGAGGACAGGACCAGGCTGTATTGTGACACCCTCTGCATCGAATAGCCCACTCATTGTCTGGGCCCATTTATGAAACCATCGACCACCTGTGCAAACTAGACATGTAACTCTTTGCAAAGAGTTGGACGGGGAGGTCAGGCAATTCTGGCTATTTGGAGCAGAGGAAGAGAGGGATGTAACCAAGTGACTTGGGGGAGTGGACATTTGCTCACCCCCAATTCATGATTGAGGAGACCAGAATGTGGCCCAAGAACAGAATTGTGCCCCTGTGCCTTTGTCATTCAAAACTCTGCTGCCCATATCCGAACTCTTACCAAATCCCGTTCATCCATCATCCCTGTGCTCGCCAGCCTACATTAGCTCCCAGTCCAGCATTTTAAAATTTGCATCCTTGTGTTCAAATCCCTTTGTGGCCTCGTTCCTCCCTATCTCTGTAATCTCCTCCAGTGCTACAACCCTCCAAGATTCTCCAGTTCTGATTTCTTTTGCATCCCTGATTTTAATCATTCCACAATTGGCAGCCATGCCTTCAGCTGCCACGGCCCAAAGCTCTGAAGTTCCCTCCCGAAATCTCTCTGCCTCTCTTAAAACCTACCTCTCTGACCAAGCTTTTAGTCAGACTTCCTCCTAATACCTCTTTATATGGCTCAGTGTCAAATTTTGTTTCATAATGCTGCTCTGTGAATTACCTTGGGATGCTTTACTATGTTAAAGGCACTATATAAATGCAAGTTGTCGTTAACTTGTTGTGAAGGACAAAAGGTCAACCAGAGGTCCGACTGCAGTGCTAGACTGCCTCTGTGTTATGATAATTCATTAATAACCTGACACCTTAAAAGCAGACACCAATCATTATTTCAGTGTGCCTGCAGCCAAGTAACAGGCAGATCAACTCTAATTTGTTGGCATCATTGTGATTGGTGCAGAGTTTAATGGGAGGATTAGGAGTGAGCAGGTGCCTGACTTGTCTTGTAATCCAATCACTGCTCTCTTAATACCTGATAATATTTTTGGCCCTTGTATGTTTTGTTCCTGAGTTGAGCTGTTTGTTGGCTACAATGAAAGATACAGAAACAAATACGTCCTTTGTCATAGAACCTTAGCAACCAGCAAAGCGGTCGCATTAAACACCAGTGTTATGTTAGATGGGAAAGGTGTTTACAGGCGAAATAACATCCTGTCGTTTAGTGAGTTTACAGCAGCCAAGTGCGGTGCATTGGGGTAACTATTCAAGGTCTATATCTAATACACATGCCCCAACATACACAAACATACTCGGGCCCAGATCCGCATGTGTGTGCGCGTTTTGTGAACACACACATTTGCGTGTGCTCGCACATTCACATGTACGCACGTACACACACCTAGTCCAGCTGGTATTACAAATATGTGGGTTTGCTCATTTCACTTTTACTTAAATAGCAAATTGTGTAATTTGGCAAATCAGTCAAATGGGTTTGTATTCTGCGTGAAACACCAAAGAGATTTTGATGTTTAGGAAATGGTTAATTCTTTAAGTAGGTTTCTTTGCCATGGTATTCACATGAATATGTATGTAACTGTATATTAATTCACCTATTGTCAGCATGCAAAAATATATTTGAGTTACATCTGGAAACGTGCATTATCTGGATCTCTGCAAACAAAGATGTACTTTACTTCTGAAGAAGCAGATATTCTCTGGCTTTGCACAACAAGCAGTCATGACCATGTTTAGTGTTCGGAGGAAGTGGAATGCAAGGGCAGTGGCTAGCTGGACCAGAGCATGAAAGCATAATTCAGTCCCTGTTTTAAAGTTATACATTCTGCCATTTAGTTCATACTTTGATTTTTACATTATTGTCTGCATGTAATATCATCAAGTTACTTCACTTTTGGAAGCAGAGAAGTGGAGTTGGCTGGAGTGGTACAGGTTGAGGAGATGGGAGAGACCACACTACAGTGCCACCACTGATTGGAGGCTGTAGTTACAGCGTGACACGTTGACGTAGGCAGTTCCCATTTGAAATGTGGACACACGTATTGAAAAGTTGAAATAAAAGCGTGACAAATGTGACAGCAGGCGGTACAGTCTTGTAGACAGGACGTGCATGCAGAAATGAGGTTTTTTTAAATATATTATAGATGCCTGTTCACCGAGAGAGTAAATTCTTGTTGCTTTCAGTGAATTAGTTGCCGCCATTTCCTTAGCAACATGATTAGCCGAATTCAGCATGGATTGACTATTCAAGGTTGTTTTTAAGATTGTGTTTAATTTATATTCTGCAGGTGGAGGAGGTCAGGTCATACTCAAAAAAACAAAAGTACTTCTATGAAAAAGCAGAAATATAAAACCTCTAAAGAAAGTAACTATGCTACCAGCTGATTTAAAATCTGTAATTGAGATACTATTAGGTGCCAATTGAATGATCTCTTCAGCAGGTCAGGAACAGTTTTTTTGTGGGTATAAGATTTATATCTCTCCTCTCGACCTCAGGATGTACCCCTAGCAAAGTACTTTTTTGAAGTGTAGTCACTGTTTGTAATGTAGGAGTTACGGCAGCCAATTTGCACACGTCAAGATTTCAGCAAACGACCGTGATAAATAACTAGATCATCTGCTGTTGGCTGAGGGATAAATATTGGCCAGGACACCAGGAAGAAATCTCCTGCACTTCTTTGAAATAGTGCCATGGCTTTTACATCCACTTGAGAGGGCAGACGGGGCCTCGGTTTAACGGCTCATCCGAAAGATGGCATCTCCGACAGTGCAGTACTGCCCTTAGTACTGCACTAGAGTGTCAGCATGGATTCTGTGATCAAATCCCTGGAGTGAGACTTGAACCCACAACCTTCTGACTCAAAGGCAAGAATGCTATCAACTGAGCTATGGTTAACATTCCAGCCCTAGAGTAGCAGCCTACTTCCCCATGAGGGTACAGGGAGCCACAAACCTCTGATATTTCATTCATGTTTTACAGTCTGGAGACTATTTGTAAGCACAGGGAGGATCGAGTGAAATGGAGTAGATAGCAGTGCAGCATCAGTAAACATCTTCCCAGGAAATGACGGGGGATTTTCTGTTTGACTTTGTGTTTGTATCTCACTCTTGCAGCACTGACATCCCTCACCATTGACCAACAGAAATCTTATTTTTAAAAAAAAATTAACTTCTTTCCTCCATTCACAAGCAAATTGCTCCATTTTTTAATTTATGAATTGCAGTCCCTGTTCTCAGACAGCTAATAACAGGCAGGCAGTATTAAAACCAACTCCAGGCTGGTCACTGCAGCCCCCTTTCCTTCCCTTGGGTCTGAGTAACGTGGTTGGATTATACTCGGGGCTGAGCTTCCCCATCTGTTTGTTGTGCTTCATGAATGACTGGAATTCTCGAATGGATGTTGGTGTTGTTCTGACCAAGCGGGAAGCCCACTGAAACAGAAATATCACATGATGAGATCAAGAATTTGGTGAACTCTCTGTCCCGTGGAACCGTCTGGATTATTAATTACCTTGTACGTAGAGTGCTTTTCATTTTTAAATATTTTTAAAGAAACAATTTTTGGGGGGGGTCATTTAGGGGTAATGCTGGGAACACCTGCCATGTATCGAGCTTGCAGTACCGGCATCGAACACTCCCAGAGCAGGTACAGCACAGGGTTAGATACAGAGTAAAGCTCCTTCTACATTGTTCCATCGAACACTCCCAGTGCAGGTACAGCACAGGTTAGATACAAAGTAAAGCTCCTTATACATTGTTCCATCGAACACTCCCAGTGGAGGTACAGCACAGGGTTAGATACAGAGTAAAGCTCCCTCTACACAGTCCTATTGGGTCACCTAAGTGAAATTCCAATACACTGCCTAAAAGAGTGAAATATATGTAAAATAATGCCGTCAAGTTTTAGGGTTTCTGACTGTGCCAGCTGGGATCATCGATTGAAAATTCTGCTGTTTGAGCTAAACCTGGCCATCGGTATAGGGGGAGCAGGGGGTAAATTCACAGGACAGCAGCGCTGGGAGATGTAGATTACGAATCAGATGGGATGTCCGAACTAACATATTGCTGATAATGAAAGACAGTCTGGTGATTTACAAGAATGTTGCCAGGGCTTGAAAGTTGCAGCTGTGAGGAAAGATTTGTTGTTTTCCTTAGAACAGAGCAGGCTGAGGGGTGACTTAATTGAGGTGTACAAAATTCCGAGGGGCCTAGATAGAGTAGACGGGAAGGACCTGTTTCCCCCAGTGGAGAGGTCATTTACCAGGGGGCACAGATTTAAGGTAGAAGGATTAGAGGGAACATGAGGAAAGCCTTTTTCACCCAGAGGGTGGTGGGTGTCTGGAATTCACTGCCAGGGACGATGGTGGAGGCAGAAACCTTCAATTCTTTTAAAAGGTACCTGGACATGCACCTGAGGTGCTGTAACTGGCAAGGCTATGGACAAGGTGCTGGAAGGTGGAATTAGATTGGGCGGTTAGTTTTTTTGATCACTGACACGACGGGCTGAATGGCCTCCTTTTGTGCCAAAATTTTTCTATGGTTCTATGATCGACCACTCTGCTGCTGCAACAACTCTGTTCATTCAAATTCAGCATTGGTGGAATCCACTGAAAGCTGGAGAGTTCAATCAAAGATTGATGTGGGAGAAATGGGTTTCAATTCATGGGGCACTGGCACCAGTACTGGGGAAAGAGGGAGCTGTACCGTTGGGACAGCCTTAATCTGAATCGCTCTGGGACCAGTGTCCTGATGAATCATATAACTAGGACGGTCGAGAGGGCTTTAAACTAAATAGCTGGGGAGAGGGTTCACTTGAGGCAAGATTTGGAAAGTTAAAGAGAAAAGACAAGGCAACAGTACAGAGTACCGAAACGGGTACTGATAACCAGCGTGTGACAGGAAGGGACAGAGCGTATAAACATAAGAGTTTACCAGCAAATAGGGTCAGAGTAGGGAAAAATGGTAAAAAGACAGAATTAAAGGTTCTTTATCTGAATTCGTGCAGAATTTGTAACAAGATGGATGAATTGATAGCACAAATAGAAATAACTGAGTATGATATGACCATTACAGAGACATGGTTGCAAGGTGACCAAGGCTGGGAACTGAATATCCAAGAATATTTGACATTTGGAAAGTTAGAAAGAAAGGAAAGGGAGGTGGGGTAGCTCGGTTAATAAAACATGAGATCAGTACAGTAGTGAGAAATGATCTTGGCTTGGAAAATCAAGATGTAGAATCACTTTGGATGGAGATGACATAAATAGCAAAGGAAAGAAGTTACTGGTGGGAGTAGTTTAATAAATAATGGGGGCTTGTAAGAAAGGTACTGCAATAGTCGTGGGCGAATTTAATCTTATCGATTTGGACAAATCAAATTGGCAAAAATAGCATTGAGGATGAGTTCATATTGCATTTGGGACAGTTTCTTAGAATAATATGTTCAGGAACTAACCAAGGAGCAGGCTATTTTAGACCTGTTAATGTGTAATGAGGCAAGACTAATTAAGGATCTCGTGGTAAGGGATCCTCTAGGCAAGACTGACCATAAACATGATAGAATTTCACATGCAGTTTGAAGGTGAGAAATTTGGGTTTCAAACCACTGTTTTAAACATAAATAAAGGCAATTCACAGAATCACAGAATTGTTACAGCATAGGAGGAGGAGGCCATTCGGCCTATTTTGTCTGCACTTGCTCTCCAAAAGAGCAATTTATTTAGTGTCACTGCCCGCCTGCTCCCTATAGCTCTGCATGTTTTTCCTTTTCAGATAACAATCCAATTCCCTCTTGAATACCTCGATTGAATCTGCCTCCACCACGCTGTTAGATGGTGCATTCCAGATCCTAACCACTCAATGTGTGAAAAAGTTTTTCCCCATGTCGCCATTGCTTCTTTTGCTAGTTACCTTTAAAACTGTGCCCTCTTGTTCTCGATCCTTCTACTAATGGGAACAGTTTTTCCCTATCTACTCTGTCCAGACCCCTCATGATTTTGAATACCTCTATCAAATCTCCTCTTAACCTTCTCTTCTCCAAGGAAAACAGTCCCAACTTCTTCAGTCTGTCCATGTAACTGAAGTCCCTCATCCTGGAACCATTCTCGTGAATCGTTTTTGCACTCTGTCTAATGCCTTCACATCTTTCCTAAAGTGTGGTTCCCAGAACTGGACACAGTACTCCAGTTGAGGCTGATCCAGTGTTCTATACAAGTTTAACAGAACTTCTTTGCTCTTTTACTCTACGCTCCTATTAATGAATCCCAGGTGTTGTATGCTCTATTAACTGCTCTCTCAACCTGTCCTGCCACCTTCAATGGCTTATGCATATATACACCTAGGCCCCTCTGCTCCAGCACCCCCTTTAGAATTACACCTTTTATTTTATATTGTCGGTCCGCATTCTTCCTACCAAAATGAATCACTTCACACTTCTCTGCGTTAAATTTCATCTGCCACTTGTCTGCCCATTCCACCAGCCTGTCAATGTCCTTTTGAAATTCTACACTTTTTCCTCCACACAGTTCACAATGTTTCAAAGTTTTGAAAGTGTGCCCTGCGCACCAAGGTCTAGGTTATTAATATATATCAGAAAGAATCCAAACACTGACCCCGGAGAACTCCATTACAAACTTTCCTCTAGTCTGAAAAACGTCAATTAACCACTACTTTCTGTTTCCTGTCACTCAGCCAATTTTGTATCCATGTTGCTACTGTCTCTTTTATTCCATGAGCTATGACTTTGCTCACAAGTCTGTTGTGCAGCACTTTATCAAATGCCTTTTGGAACTCCATGTACACCACGTCAACAGCATTACCCTGATCAACCTTCTCTGTTACCTCATCAAAGTTAGTTGAATACGATTTACCCTTCACAAATCCATGCTGGCTTTCCCTAATTAACCAATATTTGTCCAAGTGACTGTTAATTTTGTTCCGAATTATTGTTTCTACCACCGAGGTTAAACTGACTGGCCTGTAGTTGCTGGGCTTTTCTTTACACCCATTTTTGAACAAGGGTGTAACATTTGCAATTCTCCAGTCCTCTGGCACCACCCCTGAATCTAAGGAAGTCTGGAAAAGTATGGCCAGTGCCTCTCCAATTTCCACTCTCTCTGCCCTCAGTATCCTTGGATGCATCTCATCCAGTCCTGATGCTTTATCAACTTTGTGTGGCTAGCCTATCCGATATCATCTCCTTATCAACTTTAAACCCTTCAAGTGTCTGAATTACCTCCTCTTTGGCATGTGCAGCATTTTCTTCCTTGGTAAAGACAAATGCAGAAGTGTAACTGAACTAAAGAGGAGATAGTTTGGGTACAGTCAAGGTATGTTCCCTGCCTCCGTCTGTAAATCCCCTTTTTTGGTCCCCAATTGGCCCCATTATTCCTTTTACCACCTTTTTACTATTAATATGCCTATAGGAAGACTTTTGGATTCCCTTTTTATATTAGCTGTCAGTCGCTTTTCATACTCTCTTGCTTCTGTTATTTGCTTTTCCGCTTTTCCACTTTCCCTCTGAACCTTCTATATTCAGCCTGGTTCTCCATTGTATTATCCACCTGACATCTGTCATAAGCACACTTTTTCTTCTTCATCTCTATCTCTTTCGTCATCCAAGGATCTCTGGATTTGTTTGCCCTACCTTTCCTCTTCATGGGAACATACCTTGACTGTACCCGAACTATCTCCTCTTTAGTTCAGTTACACTTCTGCCTGCCAACCTTTGATTCCAATTTACCTGGGTATTACAAAGGTATGAAGACATTGTTGGCTAAAGTGGAGTGGGAAATTAAGTTAAAAGGTAAGGTAGTAGAGAAGCAGTGGCAAACACCTAAGGAGATATTTCATAACTCTCAACAAAGATATATTCCATTGAGAAAGAAAGACTCTGAGAAGGATGAACCATCCCTGATTAACTAAGGAAGTTAAGGATGGTATCAAATTGAAAAAGGCATATAATGTGGTGAAGGTTAGTGGTAGGCCAGAAGATTGGGAACATTTTAGAAACCAGCAAAGGATGACTAAAACAATGAGGGAGAAATAAGAATGAGAGTAAATTAGCAAGCAATATAAAAACAGACAGTAAAAGCTTCTCCGAGTATCTGGAAAGGAAGAGAGTAGCTAAAGTAAGTGTTGGTCCCTCAGAGGATAAGCCTGGGGAATTAGTAATGGGAAACAAAGAAATGGAAGAGACTTTGAACAAGTATTTTGTGTTTGTCTTCACAGTATAAAACACAAAAAGCCTCTCAAGAATAGCAGAAAATCAAGAGAGAGCGAGGATCTTAAAACAATCAGTATCACTAGAGAAAAAATACTACGAAAACTAATGGGACTAAAGATTGACAAGTCCCCTCCACCTGATGGCCTGTATCCAAGGGTCTTAAAAGATATGACTGCAGAGCTAGTGGATGCATTGGTTATAATCTTCCAAAATTTCCTAGATTCTGGAAAGGTCCCAGCAGATTGGAAAACCACAGATGTAACATCTCTATTCAAGAAAGGAGGGAGATAGAAAGTAGGAAACTATAGGCCAATTAGTCTAACATCTATCATTGGGAAAATGGTGGAATCCATTATTAAGGAAGTAGTAGCAGAACATTTAGAAAATCATGAATGCAATAAAGGGAAATTGTGTTTGACAAATTTATTAGAGTTCTTTGAGGATGTTGCAAGCAGGGGTAGATGAATGGGAACCAGTAGATGGTAGTGTATTGGATTTCCAAACAGTATTTGGTAAGGTGCCACATAAAAGGTTACTACACAAGATAAGAGGTCATGGTGTTGGGGTGATATATTAGCATGGATAGAGAATTGACTAACAGTAAACAGAGAGTTGAGATAAATGGGGCATTTTCAGGTTGGCAAATTGTAACTGGGGGATGCCACAGGGATCAGTGCCGGGGCCTCAACTATTTGCGATCTATATTAATGACTTGGATGAAGGGACTGCGTGTATTGTAGCCAAATTTGCTACAATCGATAGGTAGGAAAGTAAGTTGTGAGGAAGACAAAGAGTCTGCAAAGGGTTATAGAAAGGTTAAGTGAGTGGGCAAAAATTTGGCAGATGGAGTATAATGTGGGAAAATGTGAGATTGTCCACTTTGGTAGAAGAATAGTAAAGCAGGATATTATTTAAATGGAGAGACTGCAGAATGCTGCGATACAGAGAGACTTGAGTATTCTTGCTTATGCATCAGAAAAAGTTAGCATGCAGGTACAGCAAGTAATTAGGAAGGCAAATGGAATGTTGGCATTTATTGCGAGGGGCGTGGAGTATAAAACTAGGGAAGTTTTGCTACAACTATACAGGACATTGGTAAGACCACACCTGGAGTACTGTGTATTGTTTTGGTCTTATTTAAGAAGGGATATACTTGCATTGGAAGCAGTTCAGAGAAGATCCACCTAGGTTGATTCCTGGGATGAAGGGGTTGTCTTATGTGCAAAGATTGAGCAGGTTGGGCCTATACTCATTGGAGTTAAAAGAATGAGATGTGATCTTAGGGAAACATATAAGATTCTGAAGGGCTTGACAGGGTAGATGCTGGGAGGGTGTTTCCTCTCATGGGGGAATCTAGAACTCGGGGGCACAGTTTCAAAATAAGGGGTCTCCCTTTTAAGATGGAGATGAGGAGGAATTTCTTTGAGGATTGTTAATCTTTGGAATTCTCTTCCCCAGTGAGCATTGGAGGCTGCGTCATTGAATATATTCAAGGCTGAGTTAGACTGATTTTTGATCTACAAGGGAGTCAAGGGTTATGGGGGAAAGGCAGGAAAGTGGAGTTGAGGCCACAATCAGATCAGCCATGATCTTATTGAATGGCGGAGCAGGCTCGAGGGGCTAAATGACCTACTCCTCTTTCTTATGTAATGAAGTAACGATTAAAATCAGCGATGCTCAAAAAGTCAGAATTAGAGGGGTGCAGAGATCTCAGAGGGTTGTAGGGCTGGAGCAGGTTACAGAGATGGTGAAGGTGTGAGGCTGTGGAGGGAGAAATCTGAGAGGGGCACAACTGTGTAGTTTGCCGATTTGCACTTGCACGATTGTGTGGCTGGTGCAAGGCCTCGGAAAACTCACTCCAATAATGGTTGCAAAGTAGAAACTGTTATTACGAGGTTTGGATTCATAGTAAAGCTGTTTTAATCATAGTTACAACAGTCTGCACAGTGAGAAACAAGAGGTGGCATCCTTTCGATGTGTATGCACATGAAATAATTCATCGCCATCCTGTCTTGACACCTGTCATGGCACGTTAGTTGCTAGGATATAATGTCTGGGTCTCCCACTGATGAGTCTTTGTACTCTGTCGGTGCTTCTGTGTTACTGCAGTGCAGCTCACTGGAGGTCTAGTTTTTCCGGCCTACTGTCCAGGGTACAAACACCCCTTGCTTTTGGAACCAACACCATTTCTAGATCCCTGAACATGTGAGCATAAGAATGTACTGTGATTAGATTGTAGGGGGCGAAAATGAGATCTTCCATCCCTCTCCTGCTCTTTGAATAATGTCCTAGGATTTTTTTCAGCCAGCTGAGAGGGCAGATGGTGCCTTGGTTTAACGTCTCACCTGGAAGGCAGGGCTCCCTCAGTACTGTACTGCAATGTTGGCCTAGATTATGGGCTCAAGTCTGTGGAGTGGCACTTGAACCCACGATCCTCTGACTCTGAGGCAAGAGTGCTACCCAGTGAGCCATGGCTGATACCAAGAGGGGATTGAGGGGTAGTAAGAGCTGAACTGGACAGCTCTGGTGGGCCCAATGGCCTCTACCGGTCCCAAATAGATATCTACAGCTTCTAGGAGGCCGCTGAAGACAAACTGACCAATGGGCGCTGAATGCCATCTAATCCGGCTGTAGTTTTCACGTTCACCGTTTCCTCCGACCCACAGTGTCGAGAGTCAGTCTGCAGCTGGAAGCTTTCAAAGCCATGACGACAGGTGATGTGTTCAGGGCTGTGCAGCGGTCACGCTAAGAACCGCTATCCCACGTGACACATGAGGTGACCTCAAGGCAGCAAAAGGGTGAGGAGAAGGAGCCTCGCCATCTATTATCACATCTGGGGCTGGGAGGTAGTGGGGAGGTGCTGAGGCACTGTTCGAACCAACTGTTTTAGTTTTTAGTTTTAGAGATACAGCACTGAAACAGGCCCTTCGGCCCACCGAGTCTGTGCCGACCATCAACCACCCATCCATACTAATCCTACACTAATTCCATATTCCTACCAGATCCCTATATTTCCCTACCACCTACCTATACTAGGGACAATTTATAACAGCCGATTAACCTATCAATCTGCAAGTCTTTTTGGCATGTGGGAGGAAACCGGAGCACCCGGAGGAAACCCACGCAGACACAGGGAGAACTTGCAAACTCCACACAGGCAGTACCCAGAATTGAACCCGGGTCGCTGGAGCTGTGAGGCTGCGGTGCTAACCACTGTGCCACTGTTTCTATCTCCCCTTCGAGGAACGAGCAGCTGATTGCCCTGAGGGTGGGGCGTGGTGGGTGGGCAGCTAAATTAACAGCCCCTTGTTAAAGGCCATGCTTCTCTGGTTTGCCTTACTCTCGACATTGATTAAGTGTTTGCTGAGAGGTTCTCTACAGCTCCAGTTCAGAGTAGCTTTTGATAAATGGCTGTCTGGCAAGGCAGGGATGGAAGATCTCATTTTCGCCCCCTACAATCTAATCACAGCGTGAATAATTTATGTTGCCTCTGCTCACAATATTAAACACATTTGCAGTAATGTCCATACTTTTTGCCATATATCATTGGTGATTTATTTGACTAGAAGCTAGCGAGAAGGTTTGTGAGCCCAGCTGATTAGCATATGTTAAATACAGAAATCTTGTCACAATTCTCTCTCACTCCTGACCCCAGGATAAATATCTCACAAGAACGTGGTTTGTTTAAAGATTTTTAGTTGATGTCCTTAGGGCTTTCATATCTGTGCATCTAATTCATTCATAGATGTGAGATTCACAAACCTTTGCACCATAGGAGCTCCTGTGAATGCTGGCATGCTCCCGGGGGCCCCCCACTGTGAATGCTGGCACGCTCCCGGGGGCCCCCCACTGTGAATGCTGGCACGCTCCGTGGGGCCCCCCCCCTGTGAATGCTGGCACGCTCCCGGGGGCCCCCCCCCCCCACTGTGAATGCTGGCACGTTCCCGGGGGGCTCCCCACTGTGAATGCTGGCACGTTCCCGGGGGGCTCCCCATGTGAATGCTGGCACGTTCCCGGGGGGCTCCCCATGTGAATGCTGGCACGTTCCCGGGGGGGCTCCCCATGTGAATGCTGGCACACTGCTGTAGAATAACACACAGGAGGGCATTTGGCCTGTTATGGCTGTGCAAGCTCTTTGAGAGAGCTATCCAACTAGTACCACTCCTCCCCAGTCTTTCCCCATAGCCCGCACGTTTTACAGTCAGTTCACACTGTGTATGGAGGCAATGGGATTCCGTGTACTGGAAGGTCCAAAATTGAAAGGGCCATTCAGTTAATCTGATCCAATGTGGCTCCGTCACAGCAAATGTGTTCTAAAAATAAATATATTGAGGTTGATACATCGCTGGTGAAGTGGCACTGTTATGTGGCTGAATATCTCGAGGCATGGATTCATACTATGACAGTTTGAGAGTTTGAATTTAGTTTTAAAAATCTATAAAAGTGACTATGAATCTGTCGGATTGTCATAATAACTCAACTGGTTCACTGATTGTCCACAAGGGAAGGAAACCTTCTGTCCTCACTGGCTCTGGCCGATGTGTAACTCCAGTCTCTCACCAATGTCGTTGACCCTTAACTGCCCTCGGAAGCCACCCAGCTGTGTCTCACCCCTGCAAAGTATCACCATACGGACTGCAGCAGTTCAAGATGGCGGCCCACCACACCCTAATGAAGGCAAATTGGAACGTGCAATAAATGCCAGCTTTGCCAAAAACGCCTATGTCCCGAAAATGAATTTTTAAAGACTGGTATTGTCAGGAAAACGTTCTATCCCAGTTCTTGGAAGCCTGTGTTGAGGCTGGAGTAAACCTAATGTAACGTGTTAATGGGTATTTTGATATCTTCTGTGGGTGGTACCCTTGAAAATGTGTCATTACTCCGAAGTGACTGATGGGCAAGTTGAACAAGCAGCTTTTCCATTGGCTCATTCCATTTGGTGTGGTGGCTCATGGGAGAAACTTTGCGAAAGAGCACCCATCTCACCTTAACCTGCTGCATTACTGGTTGGTGTTTACAAAGAAAGATTTGAAAACAAAACCTATGTTGTGTTCTACTGTGCCTGTTAAGATGTTTGTGTATCTACTGAATTGAATTGAAGCATGTTCTGTAGGTAAATGGGGCAGCCATTTTGTGCACACCAAGATCCCACAAAGAGCACCAAGATGAATGGCTATTTAATCAGTTTTTGATGGTGTTTGGTTTAGTTTTTAGTTTAGTTTAGAGATACAGCACTGAAACAGGCCCTTTGGCCCCACCGAGTCTGTGCCGACCATCAACCACCCATATATACTAATCCTACACTAATCCACTAAAGACACATTGTACAGCGAGCTCGCCACTGGTATCAGACCCACCGGCCGTCCATGTCTCCGCTTTAAAGATGTCTGCAAACGCGACATGAAGTCCTGTGGCATTGATCACAAAGTCGTGGGAGTCAGTTGCCAGCGTTCGCCAGAGCTGGCGGGCAGCCATAAAGGTGGGGCTAAAGTTGTGGCGAGTCGAAGAGACTTAGCAGTTGGCAGGAAAAAAGACAGAGGCGCAAGGAGAGAGCCAACTGTGTAACAGCCCCGACAAACAAATTTTTCTGCAGCACCTGTGGAAGAGTCTGTCACTCCAGAATTGGCCTTTTTAGCCACTCCAGGCGCTGCTCCACAAACCACTGACCATCTCCAGGCGCTTACCCATTGTCTCTCAAGACAAGGAGGCCAAAGAAGACACTAATCCCATATTCCTACCACATGCCCACCTGTCTCTATTTTTCCCTACCACCTACCTATACTAGTGACAATTTATAATGGCCAATTTACCTACCAACCTGCAAGTCTTTTGGCTTGTGGGAGGAAACCGGAGCACCCGGAGAAAACCCACGCAGACACAGGGAGAACTTGCAAATTCCACACAGGCAGTACCCAGAATTGAACCCGGATCACTGGAGCTGTGAGGTTGCGGTGCTAGCCACTGCGCCACCGGTTGAGGGATGACTCTCGGCCAGGGAATCTGGGAGCACTTTTACCTCCACCTCAACAGGTGAACAGGTACACCTGGCCTTGGTTAAATGTCTCATCTAAAGATGACAGCACAGCACTCTCTCGGTGGCACAGTGAATTGCCATCCTGAATTACGTCACAATGCCTCTGGCATGGGGCTTGATTATACTATCTGATTTATGAGTCTGCTCCCCACACCATCTGGCTCTTTGAAGCCAACAGCAGCATCATACATGATGGCTGCATAGATGCAAGCAGCAATGTCCACGTGGGAGCAGATGAGTCAACCAGGGTTCACATTCTTCATTGTCAGCCATGTCTGGGTGTTGAACAGGGTTGTCCAACATCCGGCCTGTCAAAGGTTTCCATCTGACCCGTGGGTGTAAACTGTGCTAAATGGGATAGATTTTGAACAGATCTAGCAATGGAAAACTGGGCATCCATGAGGTGCTGTGGGATATCAGCAGAAGCTAAATTGTACTCCTCCACAATCTGTAACCTCAGAGCCTGGCATATCTCCCACTCTACCATTACTGTCAAGCAGGAGAATCTACCCTGGTTCAATGAAGAGTGCAGGAGGGCATGCCAGGAGCAGCAGCAGGCATACCTCAAAATGAGATATCAATCTGGTGAAGCTACAACCCAGGATTATTTGCATGCCAAACAGTGTAAGCAGCATGTGATAAACAGAGCAAAGTGATCCCATACCCAACAGATCAGATCGAAGCTCTGCAGTCCCTGTCACATCCAGTCGTGAATGGTGGTGGACAATTAAACAACTAACAGTAGGAGGTGGCTCCACAATATCCCCATCCTCAATGATGGGGGAGCCCAGCACATCAGTGCAAAAGACAAGGATGAAGCCTTTGCAACAATCTTCAGCCAGAAGTGCAAAGTGGATGATCTATTTCGGCCTCCTCCTGAGGTCCCCAGCATCACAGATGCTAGTCTGCTTACTGACGCTCAGTTTGGTTTCTGTCATTACAGCCTTGGTTCAAACATGGACAAAAGAGCTGAACTCGAGGTGAGGTGTGAGTGACTGCCCTTGACATCAAGGCAGCATTTGAGCCCTAGCAAAACTAGAGGTCAATGGGAATCGGGGATTTCTCTCCACTGGTTGGAATCGTACCTAGTGCAAAGGAAGACAGTTGTGGTTGTTGGAGGTCAATCGTCTCGCTCCAGGACATCACTGCAGGAGTTCTTCAGGGTAGTGTCCTAGGCCCAACCATCTTCAGCTGCTTCATCAATGACCTTCCTTCAATCATAAGGTCAGAAGTGGGGATGTTCACTGATAATTGCACAATGTTCAGCACCATTCGCAACTCCTCAGATACTGAAACAGTCCATGTAGAAATGCAGCAAGACCTGGACAATATCCAGGCTTGGGCTGATGAGTGGCAAATAACATTCGTGCCAGACAAATGACAGCAATCACCATCTCCAACAGGAGATAATCTAACCATCTCCCCTTGAAATTCAACGGCATTACGACCTCTGAATCCCCCACTATTAACATCTTGGGGGTTATCATTGACCAGAAACTGAACTGGACCAGCCATATAAATACCGTGTCTACAAGAGCAGGTCAGAGGCTAGGAATACTGCACCGTGTAACTCACCACCTGACTCCCAAAGCTTGTCCACCATCTACAAGGCACAAGTCAGGAGTGTGATGCAATACTCTCCACTTGCCTGAATGGGTGCAACTCCAACAACACTCAGAAAGCTCACACCATCCAGGACAAAGCAGCTTGCTTGTTTGGCACCCCATCTACAAACATTCACTCCCTGCACCGCTGACACACAGTGGCAGCAGTGTGTACCATCTACAAGATGCACTGTAGCAATGCACCAAGGCTCCTTCGACAGCACCTTCGAAACCCGCGACCTCTATCACCTAGAAGGACAAGGGCAGCACATACATGGGAACACCACCACCTGTAAGTTCCCCTCCAAGTCACACACCATCCTGACTTGGAACTATATCGCCGTTCCCTCACTGTCGCTGGGTCAAAATCCTGGAACTCCTTTCCTAACAGTACTGTGGTGTACCTACCTCATATGGACTGCAGCGGTTCAAGAAGGCAGCTCATCACCACCTTCTCATGAGCAATTGGGGATGGGTAATAAATGTTGGCCTGGCCAGTGACAATCACATCCCATAAAGAGAGAGAGAGAGAGCGCGAGCTGGGGGAAAGAGAGAGAGAGAGAGAGAGAGCTGCGAGCTGGGGGAAAGAGAGAGAGAGAGAGAGAGCGCGAGCTGGGGGAAAGAGAGAGAGAGAGAGAGAGAGAGCGCGAGCTGGGGGGAAAGAGAGAGAGAGAGAGAGAGAGAGAGAGCGCGAGCTGGGGGAAAAGAGAGAGAGAGAGAGAGAGAGAGAGCGCGAGCTGGGGGAAAGAGAGAGAGAGAGAGAGAGAGAGAGCGCGAGCTGGGGGAAAGAGAGAGAGAGAGAGAGAGAGAGCGCGAGCTGGGGAAAAGAGAGAGAGAGAGAGAGAGAGAGAGCGCGAGCTGGGGGAAAGAGAGAGAGAGAGAGAGAGAGAGCGCGAGCTGGGGGAAAGAGAGAGAGAGAGAGAGAGAGAGCGCGAGCTGGGGGAAAGAGAGAGAGAGAGAGAGAGAGAGAGAGCGCGAGCTGGGGAAAGAGAGAGAGAGAGAGAGAGCGCGAGCTGGGGAAAGAGAGAGAGAGAGAGAGAGAGAGAGAGCGCGAGCTGGGGGAAAGAGAGAGAGAGAGAGAGAGAGAGAGCGCGAGCTGGGGGAAAGAGAGAGAGAGAGAGAGAGAGCGCGAGCTGGGGGAAAGAGAGAGAGAGAGAGAGCGCGAGCTGGGGGAAAGAGAGAGAGAGAGAGAGCGCGAGCTGGGGGAAAGAGAGAGAGAGAGAGAGCGCGAGCTGGGGGAAAGAGAGAGAGAGAGAGAGCGCGAGCTGGGGGAAAGAGAGAGAGAGAGAGAGAGCGCGAGCTGGGGGAAAGAGAGAGAGAGAGAGAGAGAGAGAGAGCGCGAGCTGGGGGAAAGAGAGAGAGAGAGAGGAGAGA